>NW_025335780.1:11606089-11606895 GCF_004798865.1 Varanus komodoensis
ATTGTTTTCTTCTGTTTCTTTGCACTGTTCATTTAAGAAGGCATTCTTATCTCTTCTAGCTATTCTCTGGAATTCTGCATTCAATTGGGTGTATCTTTCTCTTTCTCCCTTGTCTTTCACTTCCCTTCTTTCCTTAGCTATTTGTAAAGCTTCCTCAGACAGCCATTTTGCTTTCTTGCATTTCTTTTTCTTTGGAATGGTTTTAGTGGCTACCTCTTGTACAATGTTGCGAAGCTCCGTCCATAGTTCTTCAGGCACTCTGTCTATCAGATCCAATTCCTTAAATCTATTTGTCACCTCTACTGTATATTCATCAGGGATATGATTTAGGTCATACCTGAGCGGCCTAGTGCTTTTCCCTACTTTCTTCATTTTAAGCCTGAATTTTGCAAGAAGCTAATGATCTGAGCCACAGTCAGCTCCTGGTCTAGTTTTTACTGACTGTATAGAGCTTCTCCATCTTTGGGCTGCAGAGCACATAGTCAATCTGATTTCTGTGTTGACCTTCTGGTGATGTCCATGTGTAGAGTCGTCTCTTGGGTTGTTGGAAAAGAGTGTTTGCTATGACCATCGAATTCTCTTGGCAAAATTCTACCAGCCTGTGCCCTGCTTCATTTTCTACTCCAAGGCCAAACTTGCCTGTTATTCCAGTTATCTTTTGGCTTCCTACTTTAGCATTCCAATCCCCCATGATAATGAGGACATCCTTTTGGGGTGTTAATTCTAGAAGGTGTTGTAGGCCTTCATAGAACTGGTCAACTTCAGCCTCTTCAGCACCAGTGGTTGGAGCATAGACTTGGACTACT
>NW_025335780.1:11606995-11623377 GCF_004798865.1 Varanus komodoensis
GCAAGCCCCTTCACCACGACAAGGCAGTGATCCATGAAGGAGGCATTAATAGTAGAACTATGCACATGTTTTAACCCATCCTGTGCCATGTGTGAATTCTGTGTCTTATATGAATCATTTAGCTCTAACATGATTCTACCCATCAGATCAAGGGGCACAGTATCCCTCAATTACAGATGGGAAAGCATGTAGTTACAGTGCACACAGAATAAAAATTTGCATAGACTCACACATTTCCACTTATTAGTGACAAAAAGAGCATGAGATGTTAAGAAAACTAAATGTAGGAAACCTCTGAATTGTCATTTTGGCCTATCATGGCCCAGGGCTTTGAGTGCTTCATCAACTACCGTAGCACTTAATTAAGGCGACCAGCTCTTGTTCTCTAATAGAAAATGTTTAACATTTTAAACATTCATATAATGAGCAAGTACACTTTTGTCTTTTCCATGCCAGGAATAACTGCATCTACTGAATTTAGTTGGGGCAGATGGTTGAGAATTTGGTTTCAGTTGATTTTTCTATAAGAATTTTCCAAAATTCACCAAGTTCTAAATGACTGAGGGAGGAAGCACTGGAGCTGTAAATAATTTAGATGAGGGGGAAAGCCAAACCGGCAGGTTCTCCATTTCCTATCCTTAACTAATGGGGCAGTCATCCCCATCTATGCATGAACCTTACTCCAGCATCTCAACTTGGACAGAGCACCCCACCCAGGTAGGCAGGAAATTGATGCTCCTGCAGTAAAAAAAAACATTGTCACTAGACAGTCTCCTAGGGATTGTCTGACCCTAAGAAGTTCAGCTCATTTGAGTTTGAGGGCTTTCCTACCTCAAACAGCCTCTTTTTCCACTGACTTCACTGTCTAAGATGAATTATTTATTTAATTCATTTCTACACCGCCAAATAGTTGATGCTTCTGCCTCTTTAAAAAAACACTAAGGAAATTCATGTGACTCATGAAATTTGCACAAAATACAGTATTTCTTATGTTTTACACAAATCTGCCTCTGATGATGAGTGCATGGTCAGCATGTCATTTACACAAATTGCACAACAACTATATGCTGTTTAGATGCTGATTTGTGCAACATGGTGAATTTTCAATGGATTTCTTTCTCAGGGTGTGTGTGCCTGTGTTCATGTGCACATGCATGCATGCCAATTGCTGCCCATGTTAAGAATGAAAATCAGCAAGTTGACCCAACTTGTACCATAGTAAGTTGGTGCCAGTACCGGGCTAAAGAAATGGAATCCAGGGGAAAGAATTATGAAAATCGGTCAAGTAGCCATCCTTTTATTTGATTCCTCATGCAAGCCTATCATGTCTCCCACCCACACACCCCATTTGCAGTATTCCAAAATGGCATTTCATCTTGACTGTATGAGGTAAGGCTGCCAAGGGGTTTCAGTGAGCCATTGCAGACCATTTTAATTTCATTGCTCTGTTGAACCTGCTTCTTCTCTGCTTCTTCATACATTCCAAAATGTTTAACATGGAAGTTAAATTAAAGCTTTTATATTTATTAACGTGAACAAACTGAGCAAAACCAATATGCTAGTTTATGTTTGTTCACTTGAAATGTAAAAAGGAACAAGAAAAAACAGTTTCTGGCATCTGATTTATATTTTTATTCTCCCTGGGAAAGTATATATTCATAAATGAAGGGAGAAAGGTCATACTATATCACCTGCATGGGTAGCTGAGTTATTATAACCTTGCTTTAGGATTCAGATTTCTTAGGTCATGTTGTCCTGCTTCAACATAGGTGATGTAACTTCAAATTATATTAAAATGATAGCAAGAGAGAATAAGAAGGAAACCAAAGAAAGCTCTGGTTACTTGAAGGCACCTGAATATGTGCTTAAGGTTGTGATCCAAAGGTTCAGTTTCTTGGAGGTTCTTCAGCTGCAATCAAAATGACTTGCCTCTGAGTGGCTACGCTTAGTGTTGAGTTTATGCTTGGAAACAACGGTATGGGTTAGATTCAGACTTGGTCATGGGTAGAGTAGATGCAATGAAAAAAATATCCCAAGCTAATGAATAACTTACTTCTATTCTCTTGCTTTCCAAATGTCTACTGTAAGCATGACCAGTCTGCATCCAACTCAGTGCGTGTGTGTGGTGCTGGTGGTCCCCCCTCATGAATTGCAGAGCTGTCTTCAGTGCTACTTATCTCCAGCGTAAGAACGAATTGTTCTTATTGTCTCATTGTTCCCTGAAATGGAATGGAGCAAAATTATCATTAGTAACGTCTCCCTCTGTGAAGTTAGGTGGAGTTAATCACATTCTGACAGCTATGGAAATGGAATGACTGAGAAAGCTGTAATCCATTCACAAATGCTGTTTTCAGTTACTAGTTACTTATTATGTCTGCGGAAACAAAACCCAGAACATTTCCAGCTCAGTATTAGATCCTTACCATAGGCTCTAAAAAGAGGGGATGGTCCAAATCTGTAGTGCAGGTTTTGACTTTGTCGACATCTATTTTAGCACCAGAGCTGGTGGTTAGAACAATACAGAATGTACTGTTTAAGTTAGGAATGTGTTTCAGATTTGACCAAATGGGGCAGATTTGGGAAATGTCCAAACTGAAGTAGGGCTCCACCAAAAAAGACTGACTCTGAATCCATACTCCTGGAGATTCAGAATCCAGAGAGATGCAGATATACTGCAAAGAAATCTGCAATATTTGATATGAGGATAGGAGGAATGGAGGGAGAAGAGAGGGGTATAATTTTGTGACCAGGTTTCCTGACTTCTAAACACAGTGAATAATTCTACTAGGTCTCTCTGTTGCCAGTGCTAAAGTAATATATCACAGTACCGAGCCAGTATTCAATGTTCTTTGCTAGACCTGCAGCAAAATTTAAATCTGATCCTTGGTCAAATTGGATGGCTTCTGAATTGGTTAAAGCTGAATCGAACTGTTGTGTTAATCAACAGGCAGTGTACAATGGTGTCATTCCACAAACTCAAATAGCATTAGCAGAGCTCTGCTCTACTTTGGCTCAGAAAAAGGACACAAATAGTGACAAGAGAAGGTCATGTCAAGGCAACAATGGGCATTAAAGTCTATTAGTACAGTAAGCTGGGAACCAATCATATACACATTTAAAGTGGTAAAGCTGCACTAATGTGATTAGATGGAAAATATTGCAATGTGCTTACAAGAAACATTGCAAGTGCAAGTTTCAATCAGTTTCAAGCCTTTTGTGTTGGAGCCCAACACTCGCCACAATAGACAGGATTCTGGAATGATTCCCTCCTTCAAAACCTATAATGTTCCTCTTTCCCCCTAAAACATGAATTGTCTCGGTGACAGAATGCAAAGAGGGCTGGAAAAGCCACATGCTGGACCCTAGAGAGCATTATTCTTAAGGAGCAGAACCGCTTTGGGAGTTCCATCTGAAATGGAAAAGGCATTTGTGTGGAGTGGGGAAACATTAGATTTCCCTCTCTGCATTGCTGTTCCCTACTCCAGACATTGTTGCTGTTCTAAAAAAACCAAAAGCATTGTATTATGGCTCAGCTGCCTAGATTCATAGGGAACAAATAGCCCACAGGAAGGGAAAATACAAGAGAGCTCCAGAGAAATAAAGAAGACCTAAGCATAATGTGTGATTGAACATAATTTGCAGTTATAAGGTTTAAAATGCTTGCTTTCATGAAAATCACTGTGCAACAATCATTTTCATCTTTTTCAGTCAACGCAAGGGTTTCCAAATGTCTCTTACATGAAATGAATGTGTCTAATTTTGGAATATTGTAGACCTTTAGAACACAAGGGTTGCTCTTTCTTTTTTTGTAAGCTGGAGAAATAGATATTAAATTTCATGCATGATAGCAAGTTGATTGGTTTCAGAGAAAGTACAGAGCCCATATTTATACAAACTTAATATGTATAGATATGGGCTTTATGTATAAATATGGACTTTATACACATTTAATAAATAAATACCCAAATAAATAAATAAAATATTGGTAAGAGAACAATAATCTCCGGCCTTGGCTGAGACAAGAAAGCACCAAATTATAATCCTCAAAAGTTGTTGCGTTCGTAAGGCTAAATCAGGCATTATCAGAATTAATCTTGTGATGCTGCATATGCCCCAAAGGAAAAAAAAAAAAAGTGGGGGAGTGAATTTGATCACGGTGTGCATGCCTCACAAAATGATTCCTCTCTTGGATATTGTGAACAACTTGCAACATGCACAAATTGTAATTTGTCATCAATCTGTTTCTTCAGTCTGCATAATTAAGACACCCATCTTAAAAAATGCCCCTTTCTGTTACAAAGCAAAGAAACAGTTTTTACAGGAAAGACAATGAAGTCCATCATTTTGAGTCAAATATCACAATTCCCTGTACCTACAAATATTTTGCAAGTTTTGTGTTGGGCTGTCACACTGTTTGCAATATCAATTCTTTTCTTGCTTGCTTGCTTGCTTTCAAGTAGAAAGGGGTGGTGTTTTCTTCAGGAATCAGTGTCTGCCATGACTGATTTAATCTCCTTTTCTGCCAAGATATTCTTGTCAGAGGAACCATTCTCAGGTTCTGTTTGAACAAAGGTTTTATGCTCAGTCTCCCGGGAAGAAAAGCAAACACAGCATCCATTTTCCTTCAGACAAACTCAGCTAGAGAGTTCCTGTAAAGGTACTGGATACTGCAGATCTGTCCATTTCACAGCATTTACCTACCTGTCTAAACATTTCTGGACAGATCCATTTTTCTCTTGTGCGACCTCAACTCAGGAGTTTCTGTGGTCTCAGTATTGTCTCCACAAGCCTGGGGATCGATCTCTGGCAGTCCTTCAACAAAACTATCCTCTATCCTTCTGACCTCTCTTACGATGTGTGTGTGTTTAAGTAATTTGGCTCTAGTCTCTTACTTGCGTTTGGGCTTAGCTCCAGCCTGCCTTGGTGTTTCAGGGACAATGATCATAGCCAAGACCCCCAATTGCTCAGTGAAGCCCTTATGCCCCTGTCCTAGTCCTGCATGCTCAAGACAAAGTCTCTGGTGAAGTCACTTTGATGCACAGCATAATGTTGCATCTGGGATTTTCCATAGTTCAGGGATTTCCATAGGCAAGAAGCCACCAGCAATATAATAAACACACACACACAGACTTGCGTGTTGCAGTCTCTGCATTGATAATTGCCCATGGGCTTATAAACCATGTAGAATGAATGCCTGAATCACATTCTAGGTCTCTTTCATACTATAAGCTTCCTTTCCCTTTGTTTCTTCCACCTTGTGACTTTTATGGTTTACTCCACCACTCTTTTCTTTTTTACTCCTATAAATGTTAAGGT
The DNA here is from genome assembly GCF_004798865.1 of Varanus komodoensis. Taxonomy (NCBI): domain Eukaryota; kingdom Metazoa; phylum Chordata; class Lepidosauria; order Squamata; family Varanidae; genus Varanus; species Varanus komodoensis. The sequence continues at coordinate 11,612,312 of NW_025335780.1, forward strand.
CTCTGCACTACCTAGCCTGCTAATTCTTATATACTTATTCCAATATACTTGTCAGAAAACTCCTCCCACCCTGAGCAGGAGGTACAAGAGTGCATCATGGTTCCCATATGGCACTGGGATAGTGAGGCACAGCTTTCCAGGAACTAGGGCTGGTCTCCTTTTATTTTGTTGATGTAGGCTGCTGAAACAAATGGAGTGTTACATTTTGTCCAAATCTCTCTCTCTCATTCTCTCTATCTCTGGAAGAGAGAGCAACTTGATTTGGGGTGGGGTGGGGTAGGTGAGATAAACAATTTGAGTGAGAAAGGGGAGATTCCTTTTCATCCCTTTCATCCTTCTAATAGTCCCTCTAGAATATCCATCAATGCTAACATCCTTTCCAGAGGAGCAAAGTGGCCAGCTTTTGAAAGCATTTAAAAGAAAAAGGGGACGTTTTATCAAAATAGACGGAAGGGAAAAAAGCGTGGGTGGGGGAAGCAAAGGTGAGCATTTTGCATTGCACTTGTGAATCTTCTTTAATGTCTCCAGGGTCAAATTACAACCCCCAAATGGAATGGAAACAACTATCCCCAGTTGGGCAATTGGAGTGTCCATTTAGGTTTCTCCCTGCAATAGACACTTTCCCCAAGAAATCAAGAGGAAGACTACTAACTTCTGGCACCATGCCTCACTCCTTGGGGTCATAGATGTTCAGTGGCAGACTGGTATAAAATAATAGAAAGGAACAAAGGGGATTTCCTTGGATGATTGTTGATATGAACTCCATTAGGATTCTTCTTTCAGCATCTTTATCGTTGTACTTGTACCCTTCTAGCCAATGTAGATGACTCTGTGTCACAGCATGTTGCAGGAAGAACTCGCTATCTCTGGCCTCACCTCATACTCTACATAGTCAAGTGAAGGCCACATAGGGCTCCTTAGAGCCATGGGATACCATCCCTTTAAAGCCAGAGCCTGCAGTCCCATTCCCTGGCTGAAAAGCATTACAATCCTATTGCTGCTGATTCAAATGCTTCCTTCAAACACCGGGGTGGCAGTGAGGGGGAGGCATCAGAAAACTTGAATAATCCCAATTACAGAAAATGGAGGGTGAGTGGGCTTCTTTACTTGACTATAGGGTGGTACAGTTTCAGAAGGACTTTTAGTCTGGCTTTTTTCTGAGCATTTTAACCAGCTCTGAATATCTTACAAAAGCATCCAAGAGTTTTTTCATGCTGCCTGGTTCCCCCACCCCCATGGCTGAGGTAAAATAGGTAGGGAACCTATGTTGCTGTGCTTAACATTCATTCTTGGTGTTCAGAGGTGGGTAATCTACAACACACGGCCCAGATGGGCACAATCGCACCCTGGTGGAACTGCCACCAGCCTGCCCCTTTCCCTGCTGTCTCTCGAGTGATTTCTAGGAAAGATGCTCACCACCCCTGCGAAGGGCAAAAAGGCCAGCTTAAGCTTAGAAGGAGGTTAATTTGGCCACTGCAGTGTTCTGTACCCCATGCAGAGTGTTTTGCCACTGAGTTTTGGGAACAAAGGTAGGCAGAGGATTATTGTTTGCTTGCTTGCTTGTGTGCTTGCTTGTTTTGGGGATATCCTGTGCATTGTGTGGTACCCACACAATGCAGCCAGTGTAGAAGATGCCCAAGATGTCCCTAAGTTTCCCACTTTTTAGCTAAACAATCTAACTGCTTGCCAAACTAGAGTTTTCATTTTTGATTTGTTGTTGCGGTTGCCAAATATGGGCTTAGATATTAGCATATGTTTTTCCAGGAACCATATGGAAGGAAGGTTATCCATCTTCTTCTCCAGGTAGCCACTGTCCTCCACCCCCCTCCCCCCCCCCCCCAAAAAAAAGAGAGAGAAAAGAAAAAACTTTGTAGAAGAAGGCGCTTCCTGAACAATTTGGAATGGAAATGCCCTGCAATGGAAATTGAGACTGGCTTATGTATCTTTAGAGAAGGGATATTTCTTTCCCCAAAAGTTCCCTTGCATCTACTCACATGGTTTAGAAACACTCTCAACCAGCTGAAGAGGCTTTCCAGGGGACACATGTGGCTATAGGGAGGGGAGGGAATCAAAACATTGCTCTGTGAACTTTTCTAAGTTACTTAGGATCCAAACCATAGAGCTTTATATACACATAGAAAAAAAATGAACTGTTAATAGCCTGTTATTCATGACCTTTTCATATTTTTTCATATTTCACTTTTGACTCCCGTTAAGCCAAACATATACAAACTATGTGATGTGTCTGGGATGTCATTTCTGAATTATGTATGTCCAGAAAAACATTAAATCCAAGTATGTCACATGAGCATATATAGATATATGAGAAGCCAACCTGAACTCTGCTTCCATCCCAGACTCTGTAGACCAGATTGTGGAGTAGTTTGGAGGTCTGCAGCAAGGAACTGAAAGGGAAAAGGTCTTTTTCCACTGAGGAACTTCTACTAGTGTGATGTTGGATTTAACCCATTATTCTGATCTGACAAGGAGGGCTTCTACTTGACAGTATAATCCTATACATGTTTACTCAGAAGTAAGACCCATTTTCTTCATTGTGCTTTACCACCAAAAAGTTTGCATAGGGTTGTAGCCTAGGTTTATCTCACCCAGCTTCAATGTCCCCAGCAAATTACTGAGAAAGTGTATGCTAACTTGCGTAAGGTGATATGTTGCGTGATTAGAGAACAGAAGTTGCTAGAGTTGTGCTCTGTTAATCAATCTCCCTTGCAGCAGAATCGTATTTCTCTTTAATCCAGAAGGCAGTGGCAGCTATTATGGATATAGTCCCAGTGGTAAACCTGGAGTAGCTATGATACCTTTCTAATTTAGGTCTAGAAGAAGAGGGGTAAAGACTCTCCAGTGCACCCAGGAATATCACAAATTGCCTCTTTAAAAATCTTCATCGTAACTAAGAATATCCCTCAGGACTTCTGGTTTTCACAGGGTACTTTATATAAGACTATTATTACATTATCATTCATGGAATTTTAATGGAAGTGAGAGAAGTTGCCCTCCAATTGTAGACCAATTGTGTGCTTCCCACTGGTTCATATGTTCTTATCCAACCCTCACAATACACACACACACACACACACACACACAGACAGAGTTAAGGAGTGCAAGACAGGACAGACTTTTTATTGGTAGTGTGAGAAGCCTTTTGTCAAGAATCAGCCAAAGTACAACTTTATGCAAAATGATCTGTTTCATATGATCTCTAACACTGCTTGATTCAATAGAAGTAAGTTTTAAAATTCTGACTGTGGAAACTTCATGCAGACCACAAAGACCTGGAAATAAATTCCTAGAAATCAGTCATAATTTTTCACACTATATTAAGCAATCCATTACTATTACAGGGTATCTTTTAACAATCAAAATGATGTTGGAGGTATTTTAAGTAATTATGCATGGAGTTCATCTGTTGTAAACCACTGTGAATATATTTTCTTGAAGTTTAAACATTCGATGAAGGAATGGGTACTACTTAGACTTCTCTACTGATTCTGTTCTGGAAACCATATGTTAAGGATCTGAACCACTAGTAAATGAGAGGAAAGAACCCACAATAGGGCTTGTATTGTCAGGGTGCCTTACTTGTCATTGGCCTTCCTGTTACAAAGCTAGGTGGATATCATTTTTGTATGACTGAATTAGTTAGGATTTCACTTCAATGGAAAAGGCTTGGAGCTCATTGTCAGGCCTACTCCATGGCAACGAAGAGGGCAAGATGGCAATATTTTTCTTCTTCCATTGCATCTTCATATTTCTGTCTGACTGAGCTTTTTGAGGGCTGTTATAATCTGGACCGTTGGCAGAACTATCAAATCCTCAGTAGTTCATTGTGAAAAATTTGCTCAGCACTTCACAGTAATATAATTTGGGTCCATCATGATTTGGGCTTCGCAGTGGAATGAGTTCCTTTAAGGGATGTGTCCAGTGCAGCATCCTGTGGCCCTGCTTTGTTGGATGAATGTTCAGTTAGTGTGGCCAGATGATAGGGTACTTCGTGCTTGGTCCCATTACTTCCCTGCAAGTCTGGTTAATTGGAAAGGCTATGGATGGGGTTTGTACCTGGGTCCAGGAGGCTTCTCCATCTCTCTCCAGTATGAGATGGAGTGGTCTCAGACTCCTTGAAGGAGGCTGTGATAAGACCACTCCTAAAAAAGTCAAACCTAGATCCAGGAGTTGTTCCCAATTATAGACTAGTGGTGAACCTTCCCTTTTTTTGGGCAAAGTGTTAGAGCAGGTGGTTGCTGAGCAGCTCCAGGCATTTATGGAGGAAACAGACTATCGGAATCCATTTCAATTGCATTCCAGGCATGATTTGGGGATGGAGAAGGCCTTGGTTGCCTTCTGGGAGCACAACTCTGTTGAGTCTCTTGGAGCTTTCAGCGCTTTCAACACCATCAATCATGGTGTCTTTCTGGACAGGCTGACCAGGTGAGGGTTGGGGACACTGTTTTGTGGTGATTCCACCCCTACCTGTCTGACTGGGTCCTGAAGGTGGTGCTGGGGGACAGTTGTTTTGTGCCTTGACAATTATGCCATGGGCTTCCATGGGGCTCTATACTATGCTCTTCAACACATACATGAAACTGCTGGGAGAGCTCTACCTCTCTTTACCTCAAATCCAGATGAAGCTGTATCCATCCTGAACCAGTTCCTGAACTCAAAAATGAGCTGGATGAGGACCAATAAACTGAAACTCAATCCAAACAAAACCGAAGTAGGCAGTCAGTCAGATGGGTAGGAGCTTGGTCAGATGGGCTGATTGGCTAGTACCCTGTCCTGGATGTTGTTGTATTCCCCCTTAAAGAGAGTCCACATCTTGAGGGTGCTCCTGGGTCCAAAACACTTGCTTAAGTCAATGACCAGGAACACTTTCTTTCAGCTGCAATTAATTTACCTACTACTGCTGTATCTTGACAGACAGAGCTTAACCACAGTTACACATTCTCCGTTGGATTATTCCAACATGATCCATGTGGGGCTACATTTGAAGACTGTCCAGACTCTCCAAATTGATTCAAAAAGGGCCACCCAACAATGAACAAGAACCAGTTCATGGGCCCATATTACAACAGTTTTATACCATCTACACTGGTCCAATTTAAAATGCTTGTGCTTACATATACGGCCCTAAATGACTTGGACCCTGGGTACCTGCTATCATTTTAGTGCCGGGCCTAGTTATTTCTCTTCTCTGGCTATTTTAACAGTTGATTTAATAGCAATTTTGATTTTAACTTGACCCTGGCATATGGTTTTATCTTAGTTTATATTATTATTTAAAATTGTTTACTTGAAGTGCTTATTTAATGATCTTAATTTACTCGGTAATGTTTTGTATAGTCAATGTTATAAGATTGTTTTTAGTATTACTGATTTTAGAATGTTATGTTTTTTAATCATTGTAAGCCACTCAGGGAGTGCAACTATGAATTATTGTGGCAATGTATAAATGGATTTATAGATAGATAGATAGATAGATAAATGTAACAACAAACAAGACCTTTTTAAAACCCATCCTTGGTTTTACAGAGCAAGAACAACATATTTCTTTTCTTGAACACAGAGTACCCATTATCCTGCTTTATCTCTTGCAACTGTTGAAGTGGAGTCAATACTCCAAGATCTGAGAGTATTAGAAGTGGCCATGTGGAATGGAATGGTTAAAGAATGATGGTGCATTTAGAGACAAGAGTAGACTGTAATGTTGGAATAATAGTGCTCTTCCCACCTAATTCTACAATTCTGACATGGATCTTTCACTTGTACATTGGTGTTGCCATGTGGAAATGGCTCTTATACCTCTTTTGGAAAATGTAGATCAACCCCATGTTTCCACAGCTTTCAAACTCAGAGTCTTTTGTACATTTTTAGATCAGTAGCTGTGTTAACCCATTGCAGTAAACACAAGCAGGCAAGCAAGCAAACAAGCACAGAAACAGAAACAGAGCGAGTCAGAAGGGGCCTCCTGGGCCATCTAGTCTGTCCCCCAGCTCCAGCCAGCTCCACTCACAATATGCTTACCATGCACATGTCTTGCCTATCCTTGAACACCCTCATCGATGGGGCCTCAACCATCTCCCATAGAACCTCATTACACACCCTCAGGTCCTAACTGTCAGGAAGTACTTCCTGGCATCTAAATGGAAACTTGGTTCCCTGAGCTTTGCTCTGTTGGAGCATGTCCTGTCCTCCTCTGCAGGGGAGAACAGGTCTCTACCCACACCCATGTGACACCCCCTTACGTACATATATGTCATCAACAGATCCCCTCTGAGTCTCCTCTTCTCCAGGCTGAAGAGACCCAGTTCCCTCAGTCTCGCCTCATACCCCATCCCCTGCAAACCAGCCACCAACCTTGTGGCCCTACGCCGCACTGACTCCAACCTGGCTATATCCTTTCTGTAATGAGGGGCCCAAAACTGAGCACAGTACTCCAGTTGCAGGCGCACCAGAGTCATATAGAGTGGTAGTAATACCTCTCTTGTTCTAGAAGCCACACTTCTGGCTATGCAACCAAGGGTGGCGATTGCCCTCTTGACCACTGCATCACACTGCTGACTCATGTTTAGCCTGCAGTCAACCAGCACTCCAAGGTCCCTTTCACAAGTGCTGCTCTCCAGCCACTTGTCCCTTAATCTGTACTTATGACACCCATTCCTATGCCCCAAGTGCAAGACCTTGCACTTATCCACATTGAACTCCATTCTGTTGTCTCCTGCCCACTTCCATAGTCTGTCCAGATCCCTTTAGATCTGGAATATCTGCTCCTCAGTTGTGGCCACTGCCCCAGTTTTGATATCATCATACCCTTCTATTTCCAGGAGATCTTCAACCTCTTCCTGCTTATTACCCATGTTCCAAGCATTGGTGTACATGCATCTTAGCTCCTTCCCATAACTTCCTTTCTTTGGAATCCCCAGCCTCCTACTTCCTCCCGTCTTCCCTAATACTGGCCCCCTCTTTGTAGGAGTCCTGCCAGCCCCTGCAGTACCTGGTCTCAGAGCCCTGATCCTCTCCCCTCACTTGTCCAAGCTGGGGGGCTTGAACCCCCTTCCTGGCTCAGTTTAAAGTCTTCCGGACAAAGCTTGCTAGAGCATTTCCGAAGGATCTTTTCCCCTTCCTGAGGTACAACCTGTCCCTTGCCAGAAGTCCATTGGCAAAGAGGGCCAGTTAGATAACAGACAGACAGACAGACAGACAGACAGACGCAACTGAAACAAAGAGCAATTGACCATCCTCTATCCATCTTGGAAGGACATTTCCTCCTACCTTTAGAACATCTTCCTTCTTTAATATGTGGGAGGAAGGAGTCACACTATTGTAACTACACCTTTGTCACCCATTAGAACGTGTCAAGTGTGTCATGTGTGACCTTTTAAAGGACTAATGTATAAAAAGACAGCCTAAGATGCTTGAAGTATGCCATCCTGGAATGATTTGTTTGCAACCATGTTATTCTTTTTTATTTTATTTTTTACAAATCTTTTTATTTATTTTCAGAAAGTACAATAAAAAGGAAAAAGGTATATAGGAAAAAAGAAGCAAGCAACTCTTCTTTTAGCACATGTACAATAAGCAAAAGTTTCTATCAGCCACTTTCTCATCCAACCCCTTCAGTTCTCAGTCATATATTTATTCAGCCTATAACATTAGTTATAAAGACAGCTGCGCTATTCTTGAGAATAAATCTTTTTAAAGGATATCTTCCCCTCTGGTGTATTTTGGGTATACCCTCACCAGGACATGGGCCTAGTTTGGTCAACAATGTGGCCTTTAACAGTGACAAGAAAGTGACTATAAAATGGAGGTTTCCTCCTTTGGACCCTGGCCAAGCTGGAGTCAGCATGGTGTGGTTTGGTGGGGCACTCCAGGACAGCCATAGGATTCATCCTCTGTTGGAGAGTGCCCATGAGAGGTTCTCTCAGATGGAATTTGGCCATAACATCCAAGAGGTCCAAAACTCTGGGTAGAGGCCCTTGACCAGACATATAGATGCTCCAGAAGCATTTTCTCATATCTGAAATCTCTGTGTTAGTGTATGGGAGTCTGGGGGACTACACGTGCCTGACCTGTCAGCACACTCTAGTGTACTTTTGATATGAAGGGATGTGAATAAAACGAAATGCTGGTAACTCTGTCCTATGATAATATGCTACATAGTTTTTATCACAATAAAAGAAATGGTGGAAGCTGTAAAAAGCAGCAACCTTTGTTCCTGGTTCAAGGGTAAGAATATAAAAACTGTTTGTTCTGCCTGGTTTTCATAATCAGTCTGAACAGTGAATGGTCTTGGAGCTTCTTTATTCATTTCAGTAGTTTTATTTGGGGTCATGCCATTTGCTCTCCTCTTGACAGGTTTACCTCCACCTTCGGTTGTTAGTCATGAATTACTGGTATTTTTAATAGATTTTCTGCATGCATGGTCTCCTTTATCTGCCCCAACTTTTTCATCTCAGAGTACACAGTTCTCTAGCTTCATTACAAATATGAGCAAGCATAAACAAAGTTTTTGGTGGCAGCATAGTGCAGTACCGAAGGGCACAAGAGTACTGCACCAGATTACATCAGCCTGCACAGCTGGCTGTCAATTTACCGTCAGCAACATTACAACCTATACACAGGTTAGTTTTCAGTAACTTTTACCTTTTCATATCAGAGAGGTATAGTAAAGATAATTCTTTCTTGGCAAAGGAAATCTGCAAGAGAAGACTTTATGCAACAACATTCTATCAGTATTCTTTGAAGTTTATGAAGATTTAGTTAAATTTTAGTACTAAGTACTAACCATCTGTTTCTTTTGTAGGCATGCATGTATCCTAATAGCTCTGGCAGACTCTGGAACATTCGGCTCATGCTTACTCAGATGTTATTAGCATGTTTGATTACCACTTCTCAGAGGCTTAAAGAAAGGAATAAGGACAGCCATTTATCAAGCTGCAATTGGCCATGAGTTCATGTAGCCCACTTGATAACTCAGTCTTCTGTATTTTCCTGCCAGATGGAGAAGATAATTTTTACTCTACTTCTACCCCTGATCTTGGGAAATAAAGGAATATGAGATTTGCTTCACCTTCTAGTGGAACATTACAACTAACTCATTTGCCAAGGGCATGATTACTATGGAAATGCCTACAAATATTCACCTTTATGGATTCCATTCAAGGCACTGAAATTGGGATAGGAGGAATTTAATTGAGTTATTCACACTGATTTGATTGGAGTTTAGTTGTGCCAAAGTTAGTTGTGCCAAAGTTCTCTGGCTCAAGAAAGAGTTCTTGGGGTTGTATTGGACAGCTCAATGAAAAGGTTGCCCTAGTGTGCAGCTGCTGTGGAAAAGGCGAATTCCTTGTTAAGCACAATTAGGAAAGGTATCCATGGTGATTCTGCCAATATTATATCTTTATATAACTCTAGGGAGAAACCAAATTTGGAACACTGTGTATCGTTCTGGTCACTTCATCAAAGAAAATATATTGTATAGTTGGACAAAAATGCAGAAATGTGCAATTAAGTTAATCAAAGACTGGCACAATTCCCCTGTGAGGAAAGGTTGCAACACCTGGAACTGTTTAGTTAAGGAGAAAAACAACTTGGGTAAAGGAGGACATCATAGACATGTCCAAATTTATGTATGGCATGGAGAAAAATCATAGTGGGGCATTTCTCTCACTGAGTGTGAAATTCAGGACAGATAAAATAAAGTACTTCTTTGCATAATGGATAACTAAATGATGCAATTGTCTATCATAAGATGTAGTGATGGTCACCAATTTGGATGGCTTTGGAAGAGGATTAGACAGATTCATGAAGGATAAAGCTGTCAATGGCTACTAGTTCTGCTGCGTATAGGCCACTTCCAATATGAAAGGCAGAGAGTGGTTGCAATCATGTCCTATTTATGGCTTTTGCATTGGCAGCTGGTTTGCCCGTGTGTAGACAGATTGGTCTGATACAAGATAGCTCTTCTTGTTTTCTTATGATGGCCATTGTTTACATTTGAAGAGTAAAGCAAATAGTTATTTTCATAGGAGTGCCACTGCTGTTTTGAAAGAGGTAGATATGTATCCTGACTGTTCCAACTTTTGAGATTTCTGTCCAGGTCTTTGCAACCTCACCAGCTTCATTTTGAGAGTTGTGTCACATTCTCCAAATAATTTTTGACTATGACTTGGGGAATAGCTTGAGAAAACATGACCTGATTTCCCCCCAGGTATTTCATGCATCTTCAGTTTGGTGTTGTAGTACTGAACCAAAAACACAGGAAACATTTGTGTATACAGAGGAAGGAGCTGCAGGGCACAATGATAAAGAGGTCATTTTGACTGCACTGTAGGAAACTGTAGTGAAATTTAGATAGATAGATAGATAGATAGATAGATAGATAGATAGATAGATAGATAGACAGACAGATGATAGATGATGGATGGATGGGCAGCAGCTACTTGTTTCCTCAGAGTCCCTGCTTTCCTCCAAGGTGGGCAAAATGGGGTTGATCCCACTTTAGAGCATGTGCAACTGTGCTGGCAGAAACAGACTCCACAGTGCCTGCTTCTAGATCCAGATACTAAAGATCTCCATATAAACCTATTGATATTTCTACACGAAACAAAGCCCATATGCCTTTCTCATTTTACACACATTTGCTAACTTCCTTTTATTACTGATGTATAATATACATATGCTTTTATAGATACAATACTGATTTTGTCTTGGGCTATTATGATGTTAGTATTAATTTATAATGTGACAGTGACTTCCACAGAGATGCAAATACTTATTATTTATTGCTTTTCACCTGAAGGCAGCTCATTTCCAAAGTTTATGGCTTTCAGGTCATAAATTCTAATTTGCTTTTTGTTCTTCATTGCCTTTGTATATGGTTTCCACTGAGTTCCTCTTCCTTCTGTAATTGTTATTATATTGTGCATAGCACACCACCTCATCCATCACAAAATAGCAATGGTCAGTGAAGAAACTTCTAAAAAGAAAAACAGTGCTCTCTCCCTCTCTCTCTCTCTCTCTCTCTCTCTCTCTCTCTCTCTCTCTCTCTC
>NW_025335780.1:11623477-11661008 GCF_004798865.1 Varanus komodoensis
CTCTCTCTCTCTCTCTCTCTCTCTCTCTCTCTCTCTCTCTCTCTCTCGTTCTCTGTCTTCAGCTTAAATGCATTTGGAAGACAGTCCTGCTGTCCTTGGAAGTCCTAACATAAGACCTGAGCTAGACTGGGCAATTTGACTTACCTCTGATTCATCCTTCTATAGGTCTGCCATAGGGCTTTGCATGCAGAAAGTCCCAGGTTCCGTCCCTTCCCATCTCCTGAAAAACTCCCACCTGAAACCTCTGAGAGCCACTGCCAGTCAGTGCCAGTATTACTGGCTTGGATGGACTTAGTCTAACCCAGCACTAGGCAAGTCCCTTTTTTTCTAGGCACTGAGCAGAGGGCCTGATTCTTGGTATTCTTATTAACTAGGAGAAAGGCTATACGCTGTATAATGGAGTAGGAATTCCCTTCTGTTTCCTTACTAAAGCCTGTTCCATGCATTTATTCAGCCTGTGGCGGGGGGTGGGGGAAAGGGAAGTCTAAACATTTCTTTCGGAGTCTCCTACATTTTGTGAAATGAAGCACTGCCTGAACTCAAAGGCCCAGATCGATCGCTTTCATCACCTTTGCGTAGGTTGTGTGTCAGGTGAGAGCAGTGCTGTCTCAGGCATTTGAACAGAGTTGCTGACTAATTAGCAGTTGTACTGGAATGCTTACAAGAAGGATCAAGGAGAGGGTGCTTGAGAGATCTGACCACTCTGGAAGCTTGCCCTGAGCATGGTGGCCACAGCCTGCAAGCCCTCTCAGTGCCTTCATCTTTATATTCCTTAAGGAAGAGTAACGTCTTTTCCGTCAGTGCTGCAGTCAGCACTGGGCTGTGACTCAAAAGCGAGGGGGAAGTCCAAAGGGTTACTTGGAGAGCAACAGGATCCGCACATGGACCAGTGTGGCCATGCCGAAGTCCACCAGGGCTGATGCAAACCATGCTGGTTTTTAAATTTATTTTTAAACATGCACAAACGACCAGTCATGTCCATGGCCAAAGATGCTAATGTTATATTTTCCTTTAAAAACTTATTATCCTTTTCTGCAATAGAATAACGATTCTTCCCAACTCTAACCCTAACCCTAATCCTGGTCTGCATTTAAGACTGGGCAGCAGAAGCAAACTTTGTTTTATTATACTAATCATGATGATTCCATGATTTCAATGAGTTTAAATGCAAAACTGAAAAGCTCAGAGTGGTTATTTATTTCTAAAACATGGCTGGCTTATTTCTTAAACCCATTTGCGTCATGGGGGCTTAAAAAAAAAGAAAGCATCTTTATGGATGACATTGTGGTATGGTGATTAGAGTGCTGGACTGAGGAGTCAGGAGATCTGAGCTCTATTTCCCGCTTGGCCATGAAGCTCATTGGGTGACTTTGTACCAGTTCAAACTACCTTACAGGGTTGTTGTGAGGATAAAAAATGGAGCTCTGTAAGCTGCTTTGGGTTTCTCACAAAGGGGAAAAAGGTGGGATATAAAAACAAAACAACAACAACAATGTGTTTTCTTTTCTTTTTAACGCCCCCCCCTCCATGTCTGTCTCTCTGTGTGTGTGATCTTAGAAACAAGATGGGGTGAACTTAAATCCTCCTTCCTGAGTACCATCCCAATCAGACCTGTGTCCATGTGCGCTTGCAAGGTAGGAAATAAACCATACACAGCTATATTGCATGTGATTTGAAGAACATTTCAACATTGGCCCTAAAATCGCCCAACTGTAACCCTATTGTCTGACTCAGAAAAGAAGCAGGCCGTGCTCTATGGGGCATCTCTGAAGCCATGAAAAACAGATTATCATTTAAAAGTTTGTTTCAAGTATATCAGGAAAGAGGCCCCATTTATGTTTTGAAGTAGGTATCCTAGCCTAGCCACAACAACTATTGCTGCTTTTTTCAAAAGCCAAAATATTTTCCCCTCAACGCTTGCCTTGATTCGGATCCTATACTTGCCCTTAAAATAGCACAATACAAAATGCCTTCTCAGTGGAGTTATTCCTTAAGTGCCGGGAAACATTAACTTGCACTTTGTGTCCATGTACAAAGACACAGCAGGAAATGTGTTCTGAATAGAATATAATCCTCTCCTGCCATCCATTCATGCTCACGGTTTGTTTGAGTTCAATGCAATCCTTTGAGTGACACCGGGATCACACTCCTACATGCGTTGTGTACCTGCACAGGAAGGCGTTCATGAATGTCCTTTCCTAGCCACAGCTGAATGCCTGAATGTGGAAACTGCCTCTGCAGATTCCAGGTTTTGGATGTAAGTTTACTCCATTTCATGAGTCTGTGATAGACATTTGTGTGTGTGTGTGTGTATGAGAGAGAGAGCGAGAGCGAGAGCGAGAGCGAGAGCGAGAGAGAGAGAGAGTGTTCTTCTTCCATAAAACTGGACAGATTTTGCCATCTTTCCAGAAATCCTTTTGGGGAGAGTGTCATGTAAGCGGCATTTGACTAAGACCCAAAGTAATGGTTATCCTTACTGTCCAGAGCCTTTGCAGAGATCAGATGCACGTGGCGGGAGGTTAATAGAAGCTGGATATTGTTGAAAATGTGTTGGTGTAATTTTGTATCATAGTTGAAATTCAACACACACATACCCAGGTGTGGAAGCATTTTGCATTATGGCTGCACGTCAGCATGTGCTGTAAGATGTACGCGTGGACTGAATTGACTGATATACGTTGCATTTGTGGTGGTGCAAGGCAGGAAAGCTGGGGGTGTATGGCCAACTCTTATATAAGCAAGGCATCATTTCACAGTGATGAGAGTGGTGAAAGCCCATGTATATAGCAGCTTATGGGTAGAATTTGCCAGTGGATTGTTGTTGTTGTTAGTTGCGAAGTCATGTCCGACCCATCGCGACCCCCTGGACAACATTCCTCCAGGCCTTCCTGTCTTCCTCCATCCCCCGGAGTCCGCTTAAGCTCATGCCAACTGCTTCAGTGGCTCCATCTAGCCACCTCATCCTCTGCCGTCCCCTTCTCCTTTGCCGTCAGTTGTTCCCAGCATCAGGGTCTTCTCCAGGGAGTCCTTCCTTCTCATTAGGTGGCCAAAGTATTTGAGTTTCATCTTCAGGATGTGGCCTTCTAAAGAGCAGTCAGGGTTGATCTCCTCTAGGACTGACCGGTTTGATCGCCTTGTGGTCCAGTGGGAGCACCTGTCTAAGGTTGGTTCCTCCCAGTTCTTCAGTTCCTTGTTTCTTTGCTATTTCTCATGTACACCGTGTAGTTACTTTAGGCTGTATTCATGCAATCATGCTATGGAGAGGCCACCATCTATAGCAGCCAATCACAGCTGAAGGAAAATGTTACCATGGGTCTCTTCCTTACAGATGAATGGAACCAAATGCACAGTATCCCAGCAATCATAGAGTCATAGAGCTGGAAGGGCCAGAAGGTCATTGGGTCCAACACCTGTTCAATGCAGGACTCCAAGTTAATGCATCCCTAATACACAGCTGTCCAGCTGTCTCTTGAATGTCTCCAGTGTGGGAGAGCCCATGACCTCCCTAGGTCTTTGATTCCATTGCTGTATTGCTCTAACCGTCAGGAAGTGTTTCCTGCTATTCAGCCAGAATCTGACTTTCTGTAATTTGAGTCTATTATTCAAGTCCTTCACTCTGGGATGATTGACAAGAGATCTTGCCCCTCCACTATGTGATAACCTTTTAAATATTTGAGAAGTGCTACCACATCTCCTCTCAGTCTTCTATATTCCAGGCTAAACATGCCCAGTTCTTTCAATCTCTTCTCCTACTGCATTGCTTCCAGATCCCCAATCATTCCTGTCACTTTCCTCTGAACCCCTCCAGCTCGACTACATCCGTTGTGAAGTGTAGTGCCCAGAACTAGACACAGTACTCAAGATGGGACCTACCTAGTGCTAATAGAGGGGTGGCATACGAATGCAATAAATAAATAGGAATAAACAAATCAACGTGGTTTAGGGTTTAGAAGTTATATCTCTATTAATGCAGGCCAAAATAGCATTGTCCCCAGGACCTCTGCATTTCCCAGGACATTTTTATGTCTGAACATACATAGGAGTACCCCTTTTTATGGTAAGCCATCCAGAGAGTCTCTGAGCTGTAGGGCAGCATATAAGAAAGAAAGAAAAGAAAGAAAAGAAAGAAAAGAAAGAAAAGAAAGAAAAGAAAGAAAGACAGACAGACAGACAGACAGACAGACAGACAGACAGACAAAGTGAGTACTTACCCAGCACTTCTGTTTCTCTGACCCATTCCCTTGCCATTCTCCCAAGCTTCTCAGTTATTCATAGCCACTCAGGCAATAATAAACCTGTTTCCAACATCAAGATGTACACTGTTTTTCTTTGGCTAGTCCAATATCACTTCATGAGCTAAGGATGCAAATCCTTTTTTTCTTAGATGCATAAGAACATAAGACAAGCCACGCTGGATCAGACCAGTGGTCCACCTGAACCCGCATTCTATTCATAGAATGGCCAACCAGCTCTCGGGCGGATGTTGCAAGCAAGATGAGTGCAATGGCAGCCCCTTGGCTAAGTCCCCCAGCAACAGGTGTACATAGGCACATTGATAAGTGGAGGTAGCATATAGCCATCAGGACTGGGAGCTAGGGATAGCCTTATTCTCCTTGAATTCATCTAAAAACCCCTTTTAAAGCAATCCAATTTGATGGCCACTGCTTGTGGAAATGAAGCCCATAGTTCAACCATATGCTGTGTGAAAAAGGACTTCCTTTCACCTGTCCTGAATCTTTTCCAAACAACTCAGGATTCTAATATTACACAAGAGACAGAAAAATTCCTCCTTTTCCACCTTCTCAACATCATGCATAATTCTCCATACCCTTATCATGTCACAACTTGTTGCATTCTTTCTAGCTGTACAATATCCTTACTCAGGTGTGGTGACCAAAACTGTACATCATAATCTATATTCGGTTGTATCATGGTCTGGACACTGCAGGCTCTCTCTCTCCCTCCCTCCCTCCCTCCCTCTTGACACCATCTGTGAGAGCAGCCAGTAGCTGGGGAGTGTGGGGGGGGCAGCATGTCATACCCACAGACTGAAGGACACAGCGCTTCCCACCTTGCAGGGCCCAGGTGCACATCACCCTGGGAAGTTCATGCTGTGCCAGTTTCCCTGTCATAGCAGTGGATGCCACCAGGGACAGCACCTGTGCTGCTCTTCACCCCACTGCACTCCCTCTGGATGCCATCTGGTGAGAACAGCCACTGACCTGGAGAAGAGAGGGGTCACACCCACAGACCAGAGGAGGTGGGGCTTCCCACCCCAAGGGACCCTTTAGGTACACATTGCCCAGGGCAGTGGCCTTGGGCAGCTACTGAAGAGCAACACCAAAGAGCATTGCCCATGTGGCGCCCATTCAGTGCATGTTTGGTCCTCATTCAGGCCCAGGAATTTCAATCTTTTAACTTTTGTATTACTTAAGCGTCTGTGGGTGTGCAAGGGGTTTAGATATTTACCTACATTTTTTTTGAGGTTTAGATATTTATCTACATTTTTTCCCTCTGAAGAGGTGAGGGACCTCTTAAAATGGTCTGTCCGATGGTTTCCAGGGGGATCTTGGGGAGTATCTGGCTAGTATGGATGGCACTCCCGTTGAAGCTCAGAGATGTGCAGAGATGGCTCAGGTGGTTGACATGATTTCAGCGGAGCACCCTCTTCCCTCGAGCAGAGCCTGGTTAGCTCCTTGGCATATACCTGAGCTGAAGGTGATGAAGCAAGAGGGGAGACGGCTAGAGTGCAGGTGGAAAGCAACTCATGCTGAGTCCAACTGGACAAGGATTAGAGCTCATTATCAAGCCTAATCTCTGGTGGTGAGCATAGCAAAGAAGCAGTTATTTCCCACCAACACTGCCTCTTCTTGGTGCCATCTAGCTGAGTTTTTCTAAGCGGTTCAGAGCCTTTTACAAGCTGAGCCAGAGAGAGTAAATGTAGAACCCTTGGAAGCTTGCTGTGACGAATTTTCACAGCACTCTTCAGATAAGGTTGCTTGGAGATGCCATGAGCTGGATGCCACATTTAATGTATCCAGAGCACCATCTGGTCCACTGTTGTTGGATGAGTTTCAGTTATTGAGACCTGAGGCTCTGGACAAGGTGCTAGGTCAGGCTGGCCTACCACCTGTATGCTTGACTCTTGCCCATCATGGCTTATTGTCAGATCTAAAGAAGGGATTTGTACCTGGGTCCAGGAGGCTGTAAAAGCCTCTTTAAAAGAGGCTGCACTTAAACCTCTCTTCAAAAAGCCTAAGTTTTTGAACCCCAAAAATGCAAATAACTATAAGCCTGTAGTCAACATTCCCTTCCTGGGCAAAGTGTTTGAACAAGTGGTAGCCAAGCATCTCCAAGCACTCTTGGAGATTAAGCCACCTAGATCAATTTCAATCAGGCTTCTGGTCTGGTTTTGGAGCAGAAACTGCCTGTGGGATGGCCTTTGCAGGAAGAAAGATGGGGGAATGTGACCTCTCAGTGGCTTTCAATATCATCAACCATGGTATCCTTCTGAATAGACTAAGTTGGGAATATGGGGTACTGTACTGCAGTGGTTCCTATCCTGCCTGACCTACTTATTCTAGAAGGTGGTTCTGGGGAATTATTGCTCTGTGCCATCACTGTTAGCCCATCGAGTACTTCAACACTCTATTTTATCCCCCATGCTTTTTAACATCTACATGAAACTGCTGAGAGAATGCGTCAGGAGGTATCAATAGGCAGATGACATTCAGCTCTACCTCTCTTTTTCTTCAGACCCAGGTGAGGCTGTGGCCACTCTGAATCAGTGTCCAGGCTCGGTAATGAGGGCCAAGCAATGGACACCCAGTATAGATAAAAGGGAGGTGTTGTTGGTGGGTGAGTTGTCTGTCCAGTTGGAAGTCATTCACCCTGAGCTGGATGGGTCCTCTTTGTCAAGGACAGGGTTCATAGTTTGGGAGTGCTCCTAGATCCAGGATTGTCATTGAGTCATTTTTGGTTGTGGCACTTCCCTTATGAAATCAGCTCCCTAAAGAGGTACACGTGGCACTTACCCTTTTTAATTTCTGGCACCAGGTGGAAGCCTTTTTATTCTCCAGATATAATAGTGAAACTTTAGCTTTAATTGTGTTTTATAGCATTACTGTGCCTGTTTTTTCACACAATTATGGTGGCGGCAGCCATGTTGGATTGTTTTACTGTGTCAGGGTTTACTGTGCCAGAGTAATATGGCGATGGTGGTCTTGCTTGTTATTGGTTTTTTCGGTGATTTTACTGGTTTTTTGTTTTTGTTCTATTGTGTTTGTTTTATGTCTTTGATTTGCTAACTACCCAGAAATCTGTTGGGCTATCGGATGGTATAAAAAGTATTTAATAAACAAACAAAATGATATTGACAATTTAATTCACAATTTAATTTATTTAATTTGCAAATAATTTCTTAATTATTCCTGATATGGAGCTCCCCTTGTTCACAGCAGCTACACCTTGGATTGACATTTTCGTCAAGGTGCCTATTACAGCCCCAAGATCCCTTTCTTGGTCAATCAGATTCTTGCCATTTAGTCTTGGAATAGAACCAAATATAACTGATGGATTCTGTGGATGTTCGAGAGATCTGACAGTAGAGAAAAATAATCCACCTAAAGTCAATTGAATCAACCCCTATAGTAAGGTTTTTGTCTTATTTCCATCTGTGTTGAAGTAAATAATCAGCTTGGATTGTATTACCAAAAGCTGACTGCATTGATAGCACTTCTCCAGTAGGGTTCTCCCTTGCTTTATAATTGAACAAGACAACTATGCCTTTAATTTTCTGTGTGGTAAATGCTTCTTTCTGCTTTTCTCCCCCACAATTACAGCTTTGAATTGATAATCACTATTAGAAAATATGGAATATGGCAGTCAGACAAGATCAGTGCTCACTGATGAGTCACACTAAGCATGGCAGCTTCTTCCGTGCCGAGGCCGTTAGCCACCCAGGAAAGCCATGGAGTGTGCAGTCATGCAGCACAATCTGTGGAAACCTCTACGTGTTCCTCCCCACTCCCCTTCACATGTCTTGTTGATCTGGAGACATTAACATGTCAGTGATTTTTGCTATTATTTGTAAATGTCAGATAAACAGAATCTAAAACCTCATGTAAGCTCAGGCAGGGTCACATGTTATCATAAATCCATTCTTTTTACCACAAAAGCACAGTTAGGAAGAGCAAAGATCACAGAGCAAAGTATGAAAGACATTTGAAGGGCAAAAGAATTTGTTTATTGTCTGAGCATAGTGAGGGTTTGCTTTAATTAGCCTGTTTGGCATTCTGTTTGTTTGTTGGTTGGTTGGTTATATAGAAGATTAGTGTACATGGATACCCACTTCTGAATAACAATTGCTACCAACTTACAAAGAAGGAGGTGCCGTTGCTTTCTTAATGTACTGCTTTAGATCATCACAAGGCATTTGACTGAAAATAGGAATCTAAACCACACTGTAGATGTAAATCAATTCTAAAGGGCAGTTTGAAATTCTTAAGGCAAAGTTCATCTTGTGAATTGTTTTTGGCCAATCAAGTGGAAAATATGAACAAAACTCTTCTCCAAGCATTTTTTAGTTATTTATTTTGTGCAGGAAATATAATTGTAAAAAAGACTGAAAATGGGAAAAATGTAATGGGGGTCTGCTTAGCTATAAGAAGATGCATTGGTCAACTCAGGGTTATATATTTTGTATGTTGACTTACTTGACTTACATATTTGTTATGCTGGTTTTTAGTGACTTGTATATATTCTTTTTATTAGATTTAAAAGTATTTATAGAAAAACAAAATTATTTAGTGAAACATGAAATAAACTAAAGCAAAGCATAATCTAAACTAAACTAAAGCAAAGCAAAGCAAACATTTAGAGCTTCAATGGTAAGTTGAAGTATATATAAAACAGAGGATGAACAAGTTTCATTTTAAATTAATCCAACACAACATAAGTCATCATAAAAGCTACATAGAAAAGAGAGCAAATGGTTTTTATTTTCGCTACACAATTTTATCTTAGGCTCTTTTTTAATTAAGGAGGAGGTGTATTTCAATAAAGCAATTAAATGATTTTCATAGTAACTTCTTGAAAAATAAATGAATTAGGTGAATCCAACTTAAGAGGAACTGAGTCTTTGCTCTGTAAGGACTTGCAAGGTGGATGGAAAACGCTCAATGGCAGTCACAGAAGGCCTCCTTTAAATTGTTCTCCTGAGGCTGCCATGAGCACATGACCGGCAGGTGGCGTGCAGTAGTCGTCTTCTCCAACCTGGGGCATCCCATGCATTCTATGCAACAGCACCCAGCATTCCTGAGCTTCACCCAGGCTGGCTGGGGCTGGGAGGAACTGAAGTCCAAGACATCTGGAAAGCACCAGACTGGGGAAGGTTAGAATGGCCATGCTTCAGATCTCCTGCCCGCCGTCAGGGGCATGCCATAGATTCATTTCTATCCAAGTGCCCTTATCTGCCACCACAGGCAGAAAAGCCACACATCTTCAATATGGTGACATTTTATATACCTTAGCTCAGCACCAAATTCAGCATGGTAGAACAAGGGAAGAAAAATATTTTTTGAGTACCAGAATGCAAATGAGAGTCACACTGTCTTCACACTACTCTTTCCTCCTAAAAATGTTCCTTTATAAAAACATGTTTCAGCCTTTTAAAAAGTACCTGCATTTCAACTAATTGTCCTTTATATTATCTGGAATTCTCCATGAATTCTTTCAAGCTTTTATTCTTTCTAATGGTGTTTTCAACATATTGTTTACTATCTGAAGCCTTTTTTAGATTCTCTATTTGGCACATGCTGCATATTGGATTTGTCATGGTATAAACTTCTTCAGCCTACAAGCTCTTTTATAAAAGAACCAAACAGTAAGACTATTAGAAATAAAGAGAAATCTGTTAGTTTAACATTCATGTACTTATGGTCATATTAGTACTGTATTGTTGTCAAGCAAATTCTTCATTTGCCTTAGCTTCTATCTGTATGGGAATCAAATCTTCTATTTGCAGAACAATATGTAAGCTTCCCAAATCCTGACATTCATCTCATGGGATTATATGGTTGGGAGAAGGCAATTCAAACCTAAACTGTCCAGTTCAGACTTTGACATCTGGTATTTCTAGAAAAAGCTTGGTGAATAGGAAAATGTGTTATATGGTCTCAGTACAGAAAGCAGCAGACTATCAATGTAATTCTACTTTATCTGTTTCTGTCAGCATGAGAACATTGTCCTCAAGCAGGGGGAGAAAAAAATCTTTTTTTTTTTTTTTTCATTTGCTTTGTGAGGTAGAAGCATTAGCAGCCAGCACCCCTGGAAATTTGTTTTGCCGATTTGTGACTTAAAGCTGGTTCACATATGCACATTTTCCCACTTGGTTGCGATGGCCTCAAAGGCAGTGTGCCCGGATGCTGCAGATCTTGCACCATCCCATCTGAGCCAATGTCACATCAAATACAATGCTTTTTAATGGAGTCAATTCACATACTGGCCATGGCTCATTAAGTGTACCATAATCAAGTGTAATATAATCAAGTGATACACGTGCCTGCCTGAACCACTCCTTCTTTCCAAGTTAAGCATCACGGCCTGAGATTCATACCCAATATCTATTTTGCAGGTGCATGCCAATTAGATTGCCTATGCAATTTTCTCATTATCATGATTAAGCATTCCTCTTTGCAACTGACATGTGCTTGGTTACCGTGCCACCTTGCCTTTGAAGAAGCAATTTACATTGCAGCATACCAATCGCAATGGAGACATGATAACCCCTTTCTGTTGCCATAGAATCCCTCATGAAAGGATCATGACCAGAATCAGAAGGTGCAAAAATGTTTTGGAAAATTGGGATTATTACAATACTTTCCCCTTGCTTTCCTTCCTTATAGAGCCTTGTCTACAATGCCTCTATGCTGGGCATGTGTGTTTGTGCAATACATGTTCATCCTGTGATCAGAATTAATTTGTAGACAGGGTCTTCAAGTATCTGTTTTCCTCCACAAGAGCACTTCTAAAATTATTTTCATGGAAGAATAGATATGGGACACGGCGGTTGGTTCCAAAATGACAAGTGGATTTTTCAGGGAAACATTCTCAGTTACGCCAGGAAGAATTTAGAAGCCTGTGCATAGATCATTCCTGTGGGGTGTGGGGAACTAATCTTTGTGGATTTTCAGTTCTTGTACAGTGCTCTATCCCCACTCCCCAAATCAGTCCGGAACAAATTTTGTAGGAGGGTGTTGAAAGAGGAGCCATAGCAATACAAAGCATAGGATTCAGCATCCTGAAAAAGCGGAGTGCTATCACTTATGTAAGGCAGTTGTTCTCTGTTTTCTCACCCAAACTGTATTCCATACAGAATTAGACAGTCATCCCCTTGGAAGGAAGGCTGACAACAATCCACTGTCAACTGGCCAAGATGATGCATGTATGCCTACTCAACATAATATTACAGAAATGTGGAAGGGTTAGCTGAAGGTCTGCTTAGGTAGATTATTTCAGACACATTTGGTGTGTTGGTTTAGGATGGTACACTTCTAGAAGAGAACACTGAAGTCAGTGGCCCTTCCACAGACCTTTCTTTAAGGGCATGGAACATGGTAGCAGGCAAGGAATGGATGGCCTGGAGATATAAGTCCTTACGAGCCAGACATCCTGGAATGTTAAGTCAAATGGGCCTTAGGAAGTCTGAGCAACAACAAAGCTAGTGGAGGTGACAGTATTCCAGCTGAGCTATTCAAAATCCTAAAAGACGATGCAGTAAAAGTGCTACACTCAATATGCCAGCAAATTTGGGAAACTCAACAGTGGCCACAGGATTGGAAAAGGTCAGTTTACATTCCGATCCCAAAGAAGGGCAATGCCAAAGAATGTTCAAACTACCGCACCATTGCACTCATTTCACTGCCACTGAAGCAGTTGGTGTGAGCTTGAGTGGACTCTGAGGGATGGTGGAGGACAGGAAGGCCTGGAGGAATGTTGTCCATGGGGTCGTGATGGGTCGGGCACGACTTTGCGACTAACAACAACCCCAGGAGGGCATCTATCAGAAAGGTCCCTTGCCATGCCTGACAGCAAGTGGTGAGAAATTAAGCCATCATTAATGACTGTGACATACCCAGTTACTAGTTGCCTGTAATAATCAGTCTAGCCATCTCAGAACATCTTATCTTCATCTGCAGATCCTGGATGTAAATGAACTTGGCCATTTAGTTCAGTCCAGTTTCTCTTCTCTTCTCTTCTCTTCTCTTCTCTTCTCTTCTCTTCTCTTCTCTTTTCTGGTCTCTTATCAATTTCAGTGTTCCTCTCAGTGTTCCTCTATGGAGAATAATTCATGTTCTACAAGGGAAAACTCTCTCTCTCTCACACACACACAAATATCAGAAATGTTTCATGATTCTAATAGCAACCCATTTTCATTGCAACCCTTTTACAGAAAAAAAAAAAAAAACCCTTACACCCCATAGAGTTAGCCATTCCCAGACTCCATGCATTACTTGATTTATTTACCCAGTTGCTTCTGGTGGTATGCAATTGCACCACTTGGTGCCTTAATTGCTTGATGCAGGGCTAGCTTACAGGTGATAAGTTTCAGTTTCTAGAAATCTATTATTTCAGTATGTAGCAGAATCACAACAGCAGCCTGCAGCTTTAATAAGACACAATACATATGGGCTGGGGCTGGCAGGGAGAGAAGACAATAGCAAAATCAGTTTCTGCTCATTCCCTTTTTTGGATATTTGGATTCTAGTTCATATATTTGTCAACTTCGGATAATTTATTTCTCAGCTTTGTACTTCATATTTTAACTCTTTATCTGTAATTTCAGACCAGCTATCCTAATTTATTTGCATTATCAGAGGGGCAATTTTAACATCCAGTAGAGCCCTGGACCCGTGGTCTCCTCTAAACATTTAAATAGTGGTGGAAAGAAGGTGTGATTTGGTAGAAACTCAGCTCAGTTCTGCCTTCTGCCAGCAGAGCAACCTCAGGTCTTGGAATCCAGATGTGTAAAAACACCTGGATGGGAGGCAAGCAGGGGAGAAGAATGGCTTTATTGCCTACCACTCCTCTCCTTCCAGTCATATCCTTTGTGTGACATGTACAAGATGTTAGGGTATCCAAGGCTGCCAATGCAACATTTACCACCTTGGTCTATCACCGGTGTCTAGGATGGTCCTAACACTAACAACTCCAGAAGCTTACACCATCAATGAATGCAAATGCGTTGATCAGTTTCATAACAGTTCTGCATATTCTCATTTAGGAGCAATAAATCTATGTGGATGTAATGTTTACCTCTTTATTCATCAAAGGAAAATAATTTGCATGGACTGCAGCATTTATTTGTTTTTTTAAGAGGCAAATAGCACTTCAGGGTTAATGTGCATTCCAGTGTTGAAAAGGCCAGGGAATCAAGAAGAGCAAAATTAGTGAAAACAAAGCAAGATAAAAACTGCATGAAATACAGGGGAATTATTGTTAAATGGGACAGAAGCCTTGCCCTTGCCAGTGTTCAGCAATTTTATTTATGAAGAATAAAATAAATACTTATTAATAAATATTTTAAAAACCACAAAATGGCTTGGCCATGTGCTCGGTTTCTATAACAGGCAATATGCAGCTACAACACTCATGCAATCACAGTCTGCATAACAATTGCTACAGAAACAGATATGCAGTCTGTGAGAAGCATTTCCTACCATTCTATACAAAACCTAGCACATCAACGTAAGCATAATGGGATATTCCACAACAGAAATGATGCAGAGGATTACACAGTTTGCATAAAATTACAAAGAAAAGCTAAATGTGGAGGAAAGTAACTTGATTTCCTGCAATGATATGTGCTATCAGCCACACTTTTATTGCATAAAAGCGATTACCCGAAAAAGCTCCAAGAATGAGTGATTAATCCCATGTTATCCGAGATAAGTTTCATGCAAAGATATATTGTTTAGCTTTATTTAGAAGCATATTTCCCAAGATTGCATATGTCAAAATTCAGGATACGTCCATTCATTTCTACTTGTTAAGGTTCAGAGGATGGTGCATCATTTGGATTCTGTCTTCCTTCCTTTTAAATCAAATAGAAATGGGCCTTGTGAAAGTATTGTTTTTGGAGAATGCTGAAATGCTAGTCATGTTAGTAGAAATGTTCACCCATAGGTGGCAATGTAAGTTTTCCTTCCAGGTGAGATCATTGTTATTACCAGTCTTATATTCTTGCCTTCTTGAAAGGACTTCATTCAGTTCTGATAAGGACAATATTTCTTGCTTTATAGGGAATTCTGTGTATGGTTGCTAATCTAGAAAGATTAATGCATGTTAATTTCCATCCTGAAAACCTAGCATAACTTGTCTTAAAGAAGTCAATTTCTTTGTCCATCCATTGCACAGAAAACCATGTCCTACCACCCTCTAAATGTTCATTTTCTATATGTCCCATAGATAGGGTTGAATCTAGACTTATCCATACCTAGATCAGACCCATTGAACTCAATATGCTGTAATAAAAGGATGACTAGATTCGGTCTCACTTCTTTCGATGGGCCTGTTTTCAGCAAGACTAATTTCAACCCATCGTTTTTAAATAATGGTGGAAGTAAAATTTCAATCAGATTTTCAGCTAAGGTACAGTTGGTCAGCTCTTCATCCAACTAAAACACATCCCAATTCATTCCTATCATTAAATTCCCCAAAAGCATTTTCTTCTGACTTACGGATGATCCTCCTTCTTCAGGAAAGGGCCGCACTTCAATGGCAAAGACCTGCTTGGTACACAAGAGGCCCCAGATTCAACAACCAGTGCCTCCACATAGTCTGTGTGGCTGCTGAAACTGGGATTCAGCTGTGGCTTTGGCTTTTGGTTTGCACCAAATGCTCTTCAGGAATCATTTGCTCCCCTGGGCCACTCTTGTCATTCATAATCCTTTAAAAATACAAGGTGAAGCTTTCTAAAGTGATTGCAAATAAAGTAGTGAGCAGATGTGATCGCACATTACCGGTGCAATGAAGATATTACCAAGATAATAACACAATGTGACAGACAGTCATAGTTGTTCACATGTTATCATGTCCATGCAGTTCAAATAACCAGCTTTGGACAGGACAGAGCATCATCGCAAACAGAGAGCACTGCTTCCTTTAAAAGTGTGTGACAGGGTTGAGATGATCAGTTGGCAGCTTTGCACTTGCTGTGAGCTATGTTTGCTATCATGGTCTGTGAAATAATAAGTTCCGATTAAATGATTTATGCATGAGAACACTCCCATCTGAACTGGGCAAATTATAGTTCTGAACTATGAGGATTCAACTTTGAACTATAAGAATATAGCCTTGGAAATAGATCAGGGCTACATGCAGGTATTGGCAAACTGAAACATTTAATTAAAACCAAGGCCTGTCCCTGTCCCTCATCTCTGGCTGAGCTACTGTGGTAGCTTTGCTACAGTCATCCATGCTCTGGTAACCTCTCGTCTGGATTACTGCAATATGTTATATGCAGGGATGTCAAAGAAACCAGTCTGGAAATGTCATTGTTTCAAAACAGGGCAATCAGATTGTTAATGGAGAATCAGCAACGTGACGGTGATCTCTTCTGAATCATCCCAGAGTTCAGAACAGGGGAAAATGAGCTCAGGTTACAAGAAGCCAGACTCCAGTTGAGCATAAGGGGACAAAATCCTGTTTGCTAAAGCAATACACCAAAACTCAATTTACGCGTCCTATGATTCTAAGACTTTTCATCAACATTGACTGCTAATTTCTGGGTCCAATTTAGAAATGGTTGTTTTCTTGTTGTCCAGACTTAGGGCAGCCCTACGAATGAATGCCAAGATAACCTGTTTTTGACAGTCCTGCTCAACTCTTGTAAACTCAAGCCTATGGTTTACTTTATGGAATCAATCCATTAAATACTTTTTTCTTCCTCCCCTTCTTGTGTTGTTGAATTTCCTTAGTTTCATTGTTTTCTCAAGTAAGTCTTGCCTTCAGCATTCAAAGTCCTAAATGACTTTGTGCCTGGTTAACTGAAGGATCATCTCCTCCTATAAACCTGTCCAGTCCTGAAGATAGTCTTCTGCAGTCCTTCTGTGGGAGCCCACACCAAGGGTAGTCAGGTGGTTGCTACTAAAAAAAGATCTGTTGTTATTGGGAAAATGAGCCCAGCTGTGTAATGCATTTCTCATAAAGGCTCACCTGGTCCCTGCTTTGTGAACCAGGTGGAGCCCTTCTTACTTTTCCATTTAAGTATTTCAGTGTCTATTGTTCTAAATGTATTTCTATATTTTGAGTATCGGACTTCTGTTGGGTTTTATTGGTTCTTGTTTTTGTTTTATGCTGCCATTTTGAACTTTTACATTTTTATGTTGCACTTTATCATGTTATATTTTACACTTTTAATCATGAGCTTTGTCTGTTGGGCAGCACAGAAATTTAATAAAAAGATAGATAAATAATGTCATAGAATATTTATAAACATACTAGCCCTCAGAATACTACAGTTAGATAATGGGTAGTTCAGAACAGATAAACTGAAGTATTTCTTCATAGATGACGGAATTAAACAATGGATTTTTTTCTACAAAATGTAAAGGTGACCACCCAGTTGGACATTTTTAAGAACAGCTTTGATGAATTCCTGTGGGCTTGCTGCTGCATGAACAAAATAGTGAATTAGGTAGACCTTAGGTCTGTTTTGGCAAGTCTCTACATATAAGTTCATGACTATGCCTGCATCTACACAATGGCACTTCTGGTCTTTAATGTACAGTAACATAAGTCTCACTCCAGCATCAAAGATGTTATCTCCTTTTAATATATATAAATGCTTTCTTGACTTGTTAGAATGAAACAGGTCATAGTCTAGTGTGTTTTTAATGCAAAATAAAAATCAGCATAAATCAGGAATTCAGAACAGTTTAGATGAGGCCATAGTTCCCATTGGTCATAGAAGTAACACATTACAGAACCATTTTGTCTGTGGTGGCCAGTCCATTTTCCTGGGTGAATCCGGGATCAGCTGTATGATTTAGTACGTCTCCACTGCTTTCATAATTGATTTAAAAACATCACCTTCCCTTTAGAAAAGGAGCGAGATCCCTCATGTCAGTTCACCTTTTGGAACCTACACTGTATAACAACTCTTTTAAAAAGCTTTTTGTAAGAAGCTTGAGTAGCATTGCATGTAGAGATAACATTACCTCCAAGGCCCTCTAACTCTTTGCAGTCTTGCTTCTTTTTTTAACTTTATAACTACTTAAAATGAATTCAACCTTTTGATTCTAGCCATAGAATTCTTATTAAACAGGTATTCGAACAAGTTAATTATCTAGTAACAAGAGCATTAATAATTTCAGAGTTTTAAATATTTTGACAGGGAGCAGATTGCTTTATATACTTATAATCCTTGTGCACAGAAAGCACTTTTTAAATATAAGGCATCGTAAGGAACTGGAAGAGCATGAGGGGATGAATGAGAAATGGGTTTCAGTTCATTTTTTTATCAGAGAGTACTCGATGTGCTTCAAAGTCTATTTCCAAGCTTAGAGTATTATTTATGGACATGCCTCTCCCCAACATTTGACAGTATGCATACATTTGAACCATCTGCATGAAAATGCAGACTTTAGAAAAATGTACATAAATATGTTTTAATCACTGGGAATAAATGCATACATTTCAAAGATGTGCACAACTGATGCATATATTTGGAAAATGCACACCAAAATATGCATGAAGTTTCATCAGAAAATACAAAAAAAAGATTACTATCTGAAACACTGTGATGTCAGTTTCAAGATGAAATATGGAGAACTTTGTGGAGCTTCAGCTTTGCTGATTCACATATCCCTACCTAATAGAGTAACTCAGAGGAGTGCTGTTTAAATTCCAACTAAAGTCCATTTTTTTGTGAGCACTAGTTTTAGGGCAGAACAATACAAGCCCAAGACATTTATTATGTGTGTTTCTCAGTAAGTTCCACTACAACTTTATTTGGTGGCTATCAGAAACTACCTCCTTTATTTGTGTAGGTTATGCACTCTTGCATCATGCATGACTGCCAGAAGCAGCAGAAACAAGATGAAAAACTTAAGTTTCTTTCTCTGCAATGTCCAGCACTTGCTTGAAATAGGATTTAAATGTTGTTTTGATATATATATCCTCACCTCTGCCAGTGGTGATCAACAGTGTGATGCAAGGACGTATCATAATGATACCAGGACCCATGTTCTTTCCCCACATTACTCAGGGGACAAATCAGACTGGGGCTATGGTTCTGTCTTTGCCCCTGGCTTTGAGCTCTCCTCCTGGCCTCATAGAATTGCCAAGCACCCAGAACCAAGCAAGATTAACAACATTCTGTAACAAAGCAGCTGAGATGAATTATTTATACGAATTCCTCGTGGAATACCAGTAACTAATAATTTTAATGTGCCGGGAAAAATCAAGACACTGGAAAGTAGGTTACTCTACACATTTCAAAAACATTTATGTAGGCTTCTTGATGCACTATCAAGGAAAAAAAAAACTAGGACTAACTAGATAAAAATAGGAAAACTCTAATTAAGTAGGCCAAGATGAATTCTGAATCTAGAAATAGCTGCTTTGGCAAAAAGATACTACAGTAAGCAAAATAAATAAATAATTCAGTGACGTCTCAGTGGATTGTCTTCATCAAAATTCTGTGTCTATACTTTTGAAATATTTTTGCCATGTTTATTATGTCATTGAATTAAAAAAATGCAAGAAGACAGAGTGTTGTAACCCCCCTCACAATCGAACATGGCTCGTCACAGGTAAGAAGCATGATCAGAGTGTCCTGTTCGCGTAAGAACAAGAACCCCAACGAATGTGCACGCTACGCAAGGCTGACCACAAAGCAGCCTTTGTTGCTACGCTCCAGCATAACGTCACGCCCTGTACACTTGCTTGCTTGCTTTAGCATAAAAAAATGTGTGCGAATGTAGCTCAGTGGATTTCCCCTATTGTTCGCTGTTATTCAAGCACCTGCATAGCCGTCCGTGTAAAAGAGTATAAAAATCCTGCCTTCGATCTGCTCAGCACCACACTCTCACGAGTGCATGGTCCCTGCCGGCAGGTAAATAAATCTCTCGGTAATTCCAACCCGTCTCTGGTCTCGTCTGTAAAATCGCCCCACAACATTTGGAGGCCCCAGCGAGATGTTGAGACTATCGGTCTTGCCTCCCCCCGACACCAGGGACGAGCCCATAGGCATCTTACGCCTCTACCCCGGTTCGGTGGGACGTCTGGGAAGGCTTTGGATATGAGATCCCTTCCCCATAGCACATAGAAAAGAAGAGATGTATTTCATTTTCAACAACAACCTTTAAGTAATATTAAGAAGCTGAAAGCATGAAAAAATCAATCTTTTTCTTCTCATAAAGACAGCATTTAAATGAAGATGTCTATCCATTCTTCTTCAGTGTGCTTTATCATGGCATAATAAATTCACTGCATATTGACCCTCCAAGAGCAAACTTAGCTCCAGGTTTGTCCTGCCCACTTTTCCTTGAGTGAGGAGAAACCCTACCACAGATCTGCCAGTGGGATGTATAAACCCTGCTAATAAAATAGAAATAGGTTTACAAGGTATGAAGCCTGAAATGGGTGCCTTTGTGTCCTCTTTTCCAGAGAGCAGTTCTCTGCTGGGAGGTCTGTAGAAAGAATATGTGCTGGCTGAACATGTCCCTTTGTCACAGTCAGGTCACTGTATGCAGAAGTTCAGGCTGATGGTGGCTTTTCTCCTCTATCATTAATGGAGTCCCATTAAGATGGTCTGTTCCTGGTATTAATGGAATTTTCAACTGTTATGGCTGGTGGTCCTGTTGACCAGGCATGATTGCCTCTGAGCACTCTCTCTGCCATAGAGCTCCTGGGGCTTCACGGTTTATCCTGGAGATGAGAATAATGAAACAAATTAGGACATGGCTTAAAAGCAAATAGAGTCAAACTCATATTGGACTCAACTGAACCATGGTACGTGCCTATAACTGGGTATTCTTATGGGCAGCAGCAAAAAAACTGCATCTCGCTGCTTTTATTCAATCTTCTATTTCTTATCCAGTGGAGCATTTTAGGGTTTTCTGAGGCCCACTACATGCTGGCTCTAAGAACACTGAAGAAGAATCCAAGGATTTCCATAACTTACTTGCTAGGTACTGCCAGGACAACATTTCTTGCATCCTCCAGGACTTAGACTGTATTGTTACAGCAGTTGCATCTGGCAAAGTTCCCAGAACACAGTCTAGACCAGTTTTAATTGATGAGTTTCGGTTGGTACAGCTCATGAATGTTTCCAAGTTTCTTGGACAGGATTATGCAAGCTCCTCTGTTCTATATCCTTGCCCTTCTTGGCAATAAAAACCAGCAGAAAGGAGCCTGATTTGGCTAGGGAGGTGAGGGAATGATCTTGTGCCATTTGGAAGAGGCAGTTGTGAGATCCTACCTGGTCCTGGAAGACCCTAACTTTAACTTGGTGACAAATGTTCGTATCCTGGGCATGGTTCTGTGAGTGGTAGCAAACTAGCCGAAACACTCTTATTTGGATCCATTTTAGTCAGGGTTCAGGCCAAGTTTGGGCACAGAAACAGCTTTGGTCATCCCATATGATGACCTATGTGAGGAAAGAGAAAGGGAAAAGTGACTCTGTTGATACTATTAAATCTTTCAGTGGCTTTCAATACCATCAGCCATGGTATTCTTCTGGAGTGACTCTCTGAGCTGGAAGTAGACAGCACTGCATGGTTGTCTTCTGTCCCTACTCGGTGCTTCTGTCCCTACTTGGATGTTCAGCTCCAGAGGTTGGTACATGGACAATATGGCTTGGCCCTGTGGATTCACCAGCATGGGGTTCCTTGGAGGTCATTCCTAACCCCCATGCAATTTAACATCTACCTAAAACTGCTGAGTGGCATCTTTAGGAATTTTGGAGAACACTTTTAATATTTTTAAAGATCTTTCTCTTTTTAAAAATCTTCAACTGAGGCTATTGATGTGCTAAACTTGTATCTAACTGTAACAATAGACAATCTAAAAACCTGAAGCACAATTCAGAAAAGACTAAGATGCTGTTAGTGGGTGCTTCTTCTATTCTGGATGGGATTGCATTTCCCCTGAAGGAACAGTAGTCCTTGATTCATTTTTGTCACCTTGAGGCTCAGTGGCCTCAGTGCCGAGATTGTCTCCTGCCAGCTTTGGCTACTGGCCCAGTTATGTCTCTATCTGTAGAGGGATAGCCTCGTTTTGGTAATCTACACTCTGATAGTCCATACATTAGAGTACTACAATGCATTTTGTGTGGGAATATTCTTGAAGACTGTTCAAAAGCTGTAGCATGTGCAAAAAGGGGCAGCCAGATTTCTACCAGGGTCCTGAACAAATATCAACAATTCTGCTCTGCTTGCATTGGCTGCCTATACACTTCTTATCTGGATCCATTTCAGTAATCTTGGCCTACTTGAACAGTACAATTCAAGTGATGTCTATAAATCCCCACACAACTTAGAATCACTATACCAGATGAAATGCCTCTCCTGATCTCAAACTGCCCAAATGCTATGATCTGTCTCTGCCGACCCCAAGGGAAACCTGGCATGAGGCAACGAGGAGGAGAGCCTTCTCAGAGGTGGCTGATCCAATCATTTCCCCACTGAAGACCCCCTGGATCCAACGCTGCCATTTTTTCCGCATCAGGTTTGACATGCTCTCTATTTTCAGGTATTTAATTTTTAATTTATTTATTTATATTGCAATTTATATCCTGCTTTTTTCCTACAAAGGGCTCAAGACAGCTCTCCTCCTCCATCTTATCCCCACAACAACAACCCTGTGAGGTAGGTTGGACTGAAAGTCTGTGACTGGCCCACAGTCACCCAATTGGCTCCATGGCTGAGTGGAGACTAGAACCCAGATCCTCTGAGTCCCAGTCCCACACTCTTACCCACTACACCACACTGGATCTCCTAATGGCATATGATGGGGTATATCCACTGTTTTAATTAGCCTTGGTTTTACTGAAATTGCTTCAAATGTTTAAGCATTTCAAAATTTTGTATATTGGAATTTTAAACAGTTCTTCAGTTCTATTTGTATACCAAAATTTTATACTGTATTGTCTTGAATCAGTATTTTTATTGAGCTACTTTTTCATTGGACTTTGAGAAATCATTGTAAACTGCTCAGGGAGCTTTGGGTATTGAGCATTACAGAATGCACAGACACACACATCTGAGGGATTTTTTTTTAACTCAAGTGCATAAATTCTGTTCTGTTCAGCCTCACACTGGCATTGACTCCATCTGACATTTTATACATCCCCAAGTACAGATGGATTCCGACAACAAAAGAACCTACATATCAACAAGACTATATTTCAATGACATCCTGCACTTAACCCCTAGTCAGCCTTGAGTGTAGGTTATCATGTTGTTATTGTTATATTCTACCAATGAAAGAAGGAGAAAGAAGCGCAAAGTTTTAAGTTGTAGCAGTGGTTATATGTCTCTTGCACTGCTTAGTTCCGGCTCCAGATGAGATTAGAAAAAGCAGAGTGTTCCTAAAATGCTGGAACTGTGATGTGACTTTTGGAGAAAATCCTGAATATTTATCCCACATGCAACAAGACATATTTGAACAAAAGTTTAGTTAGACTAAAGAAAGTTATGAGGATACAGACTGTAAAATAGCTGGTAAACAGACTGTAAAATAGCTGGCAAAACATTCATTTTAATTAGAGATAGGTAGGTAGATAGATAATTTTTAAAGGATGGATTTTAGGATTCTGAAACAGCTATATTAGGGGTAACCAAAAAATGTTTTAAAATGTAGGTATGTAAAAGATTTGTCTACTTACAATGGTGAACATTTACTGTGGGCTGGAATATGTGTGCGTATGTTTGGAGGGGAAGCAATCCAAGAATGGTGATGAGACACAGATACTAGAAATGGGAGCAATAAGTGGAGCATCTCAGGGTCATCCCAGGTTTGAGGCATTCTTTAAATAAAGAGTGGGAGCGCTGAATAAATTACTGCAGAAAAATCATAATTCACTGTGGCAGTAACCCACAAAGTACACAAGAAAATGAGAAAGGGAAGTGGGTCAAGAGTGTAATTATCTTTTCTTTTCTTTTCTTTTCTTTTCTTCATTTCTAAGGGGAAAGATACCATTGGAGACAAACAGAGTAGAAAAAAATATTGGCAAACATTGTGAGGAAGATCGAGGTACCAAGAGTGAAACTAGGAGGAGGTGTTAGGGTTGAAGAGTTAGTTCCATAAATTAAACTAATGCTCTTTGGAAAGAAAGTTAAAAGAACACCTCCCCCCACCCCAGTCTTAGAGAGGTTTAGGAGTGAAGAGCAATCATTAAGAGGCTTCAGGGGAGACAGTTCCATTAATATCTGCTAAACTGTTAGTACATAACAATGTCTAATCAACCATCCACCTGCTAGAGAGATCCATGTTGTAGATAAAAGGGTCAATTAAAGCTTGTGGCCTCTGCCTTATTGGTTCCTTAAAATCTTATTTCTAGTCTTTTAGCCAAGCTTGTTTTAAATTTGCCAAACAGAAAAGGCTGTTAAATTTTGCTTAAGGGAGGTACAGAATATTTTATAAATAGTAGATAAGTGCAAAGTAATACCACAGACTGCTTTCAGGCGCTCCCTCTCCCTCTCCCTCTCCCTCTCCCTCTCTCTCTCTCTCTCTCTCTCTCTCTCTCTCTCTCTCTCTCTCATATTCTCGGTGCAGACACATATATTCATGCCACCTATTTAGGACTATGTCCTTGAAAGGCTTATAAAATATGCATCAAAAGAGTGCAGTACATAAACAAGTTGTCTAATTGGTAGAGCCTGTTCTTTCTATGGTTGCATCTTCCCCCATCCCATCAAGGCTCTTGTGTTTTTAGCGCAATGACAGGTGGAAATTCAGTGGTGGATACTTCTTCACAACATATAAATGCTCTGTTGAGAAAAGGTTCTCTGGCTGAGTTGGGTCACCATCAGTTCAAAATGTTAAGGCACAAAAACTTTCTAGAGAAATAAGGTGGATCCATGGATTTTTCCAGTTCTTGATGCACTAGTTAGCTTTTTCTTGAGTGAACCTGGCCTTGGCTGCTAGCAGATTTATAAGAATCTTTACACAATTGAATGACAAATGTGATTATGCAGTGTGATTTTCACAGCTCTTGTTAAGGTGATAAGACATTGGGACTAGGATTTTTTTTTTAGTTTGTTTTATTAGGATTTACCAAGATTCACAAATGTATGAAAGACTCTTCTTCTTTTAGAGCAAGATGGAAGTCATCATGGGTCTTTCCGTTTTGTGAATAACTGTGTTAATTTAGCTCCAGAACCTGCAATTGGCTTCAAAGCATCCTAGTGAGTAACCATGTCAGGTTGAAGAGGCAAACATCACCGACTCAGAACTAAATTGAAACAGATTTAATTAAACGTGCAAGATTTGGAAGCTTAAATTATGATATGAAGTTAAGATTAACTAAATGGTTTTAGAATTGCAAAGTTGGCCCTCTATATATAGATTGCAAATTGAGTTCCTAGCATTGATCTCCCCTCCCCTCCCCTCCCCTCTTCTTTTTTGGGAGAGGGATAATGTACTTCTTCCTTAGCAACCTCAGCCCTTACCTATGTTCTTTCTATTTATCTGTCACAATTTTATACTGCCCATCAAGATCTCTGGGATGTACACAACAAATGAGATTTTAAAACATAAAATTTAAACAGGTAAAACTGCAATATAATTTACAATTGAAATGAGAGTAACACCCTAGCAGAAGTTCAAAGATTTAAAACACAACACAAACAGTAAACAGAATAAACCTGAAAATCCTGAGAAATGAGGTCCTCATCTGGCTGATGGAAAAGTGCACCATGAGTGCCAGGTGAGCCTTTCCGGGAAATACATTCTACACTGGGTGTCACAATAGAAAATACTCTCTTCTTTAGTAGCTATCCCCCTGACTTCCTTCAGCAGGTGCTCACTCAAAAGGATCCACTTCTGGTGAGTCAAATTCCTCAAGTAACCTGGCCCCAATCTATTTGAGGCTTTGAATGTTAATGCCATAAATTGAATCTGGCCTAGACATGTACTGGCAGCCATTACTAGATGATACAGAACTGGCCTAATATGATCACACTGGCCAGTCCCCATTGGCAACCTTGCCCTGTTTTGGACCAGCCAAAGATGTACTGGAACATACTAAACTTTCTAGGTTTGCCTTGATTTCTTCTTGAACACTATTTGACTGTGAAAAGCTAAGCTAATTTTTTGGACATATTCGTATTTTCAGAAATGAGTCTAAGACCTAGTTCTAGAAAGCAAAGCATTAAAATGATCTGAGAGTGTTGAAGAGACCCCTAGTTATTCAAATCCTTGTTTGGAAGTTCAGTGAAGATAAGAGATGAAAGAATGAAGAAGAAGCTTTTGCTACACAAGACTTTATGGATATGTTCTGTTCATAGGTAGGGGTCTTGATAAGTGGTGATACAATAGTCCAATTAAAAGAAAAACCAAAGTGCATGACTGGTGAAAATACCCCCCTCCTCCCCCCATTGCATTTATATTACATTATATTTCTATCCTGCCCATAGCTGCAGCTCTCTGGATGGTTCCCAACATTTAAGTCACTCATCCAGATTTCAACCAAGCCAGATGATGTTTAGCTTCAAAGATTAGGCAGGATCAGGCACTTCAGGCTGTATAGAAGCTCATTTTACATCCATGTAATTTCCAGCTTACCCATTAATGAGCTTGATTTCACTTTTTTTAACATTCTCTGCATCCTCCATCTGCGTCCCTTATCTTAATTAACATGTGCCTTCTGGTCATGGTCATCTTCAGTCACCTGCCTCTTTCCAGTGATTGCTGTAAACTCATTGTTGTGAGTTTTGAACCAAAAATTGTCAAGTAAAGATGTCCCCCGTACCACTTATCTTAGCAGCTGTATAGCATTAGCTCATTGACACATTCTTTTGCTAAGAATGAGCATCCAGGTCTGTGCTGAAGCTAGTCTTCTTATTACCTTATCAGTAGCTACTAAGTTTTAAATCAAGACTGTGACCCTGGAATCAACTTTTAAATACTGTTCACCATGTTGTATCCAGGACTGTGACATGACATAGCATTGCTTATTATACAATCACAAATTTGGGGTCTTCCTGCACATGGATGCTCTTAGATGACTGGCCTTTTAGGAGATGTTCTTGATGGTTTTCCCCAAAGTTACTTAGACTGGGTGACCATCTCAAGTCCAAATCAGTTATTTGTTATCTGAAGCAGACTGAAGTAATTGGAAGCAGCTTAAGGTAGATCCATCCATCTCTCATTTGCAATAGCCATTGCCACTTCCATTGCTGGAATAACATATTGCATTCTGCCAGTGCAGGTGGATGAGAATTCTGTTTCAGTCTGGGATAAGGATTTGCCAAAAAGTATGCATTTTTAAAAATAATATTTGAGATAGAAAGAATTGGAGATTCAGGAGGAACTGGAAGTGACAGTTTTGTGTATTCCTACCCAACACTTCCAAATAAACTGAATTTAGAATGAGTTTTCTCAGTCTTGATACATGTGCCTTGAAGAGGAGGAAGTGAGGAGAAACTATGAGAACAACCCTGAGTTGGTTTTCCTGCCTTCATTTTGGTTCACTCGTGCTGCATTCGATTTTAGCTGTAAGCTACTTTGACAGCCTACTTTGACAGAAAAGTGGGGTTTAAATAAATAATTTAATTTAATTATAACCTGTCTTGCCACTGCCAGAGCATACAGCTGATCTGATGCCAGATAAATGCATTTGCAGAAATACCCATAATTACTCTTGCCTTACTATCTCCTCATGCCTCCCTCTGGAAATCCGGAGACTACAAGCACCTTTGGGCAGAATTCATCCTCTGCTTATGGTATCATGTACACTGATAACATAATCTGTCTATCAAGCAAGAGTAAATCCCTTTCAGCACTATTGCTATACCTATAACTCCTGCACATTCACAGTGGGATGGTTTGTATGAAGCTTTAGGCAAGGCCTAAAATTGGCAGGCATCAGGATCATGCCTTTCATGCATAAACCAGACTTGCACAAGGAATACAAGCAGATAAAACTGTATTAGCAGGATTCCTGTTTATATTGTTAAATATATTGTCATTGTACTTCTAGATTATGTTGTAAGCAACGTTTTCCCCCCTTGCTGTGAGCTTAGTTCAATGTGATTAATTTCTTCTTTTCTTTAAGGACCTAATGTGAATATTTCACTTCTATGCTCAAAAAATCTGTTGCATTATTCCACTTGTTTTTCTAGCATTCTCTAACAGTGGTTTCTGGATCATTTAGCATTTGTCTCTCTTCCAAATCAGAGGTTGTTTTCTATAGACTGACATTTCAATTTTTCTTCTTTCTCTCTGTCTCACTTGCTATCTCTCTCTCAAGATACACTAGAAATTGATGGAAGGAAATACCAGAATATACATAATCTTAGGAAATCTTACACACTTGAGAAATATGACAGATAGGTATGACAATGAAGCTATTGGACATTTCAACTGCATTACTATGATGTAAAATCATTTCAATAATTACTTTGAGTTCCCTCCTTCCTCTTGGGGTTATTAAAAATTGGAACTCTGATGCATTAACTGGGTCTTCCATATGTGTAGCTGAGACAGCAAAGTATAAAACATTTTGATTGTTTACTTCCAACATTAATCACAAACCTCCACATTTGCAGTCACTACTATTTAGTCTAAACAGCTCTGTTTTCTCATTTGCCTCACCCATTTGGAAGATTGAAATTGTTTTTGTTATTTTTTAACAGCCATTCTTTTTGACGTGTGCCTCCAGTCAAGCCTACAATGAGCGGTACTGTCATTCATCCTACAGGACCTATATCTCTCCCACATACTCCACCCTTACTTTGCCCCAGAATATCTTTGCTTTGAGATGCATAACACCTTTGTCTCACTTTGGTTTTGCTAGAGCATATTTAATTCACACCTCTCAGAACCAAACATGGACCCAAATGTCATCTCTGGACAAAATCCATGCATTTGCAATAAAATCAATGTAAATGTAGACATTTGAAAAGGTGCATGGAAAATGCGTGCTTTTGACAAATGCACACAAACACGTTCTATTCGATGAACAGATGTTTGCATTAGGAAAATTCACATGAATGTTCACGAAAAACAAAAACAAGCAAAAAGTTCATATGTTTATAGACATTTGACAGAAGGTTTAAGTGCCATTCAGAGAACGCTGATCAATTTGTATTTTGCCATTACTCTCCTCCCTAGTTTGATTGTGGACTGGTCAAGCAGGAGTTAAAGTCCACGAGTCTATCTTCTTCCCAGCCATCTAGACCTCAGACTCCTCCAGGGTGTGGTATCTTGTGCTTCTGCTCTTTGCCATCGGCATGGTTGGAACCAGACTGACAAGCAAAGGTACAATCAGGTGAAGATGTGGATCAGCTCCAGTGTGTTCTTGTCACTGGGCAGCTGCTGCAGCAGGGACCTCCTCAGGTGTCTGCCAGTGTGTGCCCCGGATACTCAGTCCATACTTACCTGTATCTACCTTCTCCAAAGAAAAAGAAGTAGATTCCTAGGAGCATGCATTCTATAATAATAAGGAAGAATATCTTGTGCAACATTTTGAATGTGAAATTCTCAGGAGGAGGGAAAATCCTTCTCATTTGTGCACTATTAGTAGAGGATATTTAATAACATTTGTTATTTATTTATTTGGAACATTTGTATTTCACTCAGTTGTGCCACAGCACCTCTGGGCGGCTCACAGCCACAAGCTGTTGTGCTTAAAACTATTTAATTGATTGATTTGATTTGCACCCTGCCTTTCTACCAAGAACACTGATACTCAAAGTGACTTACAATAATAAATGAAATGTTATTAAAACAACAATGAAACCACATATTAGAAGGCAATAGAACACCAGCAAACAGAGGTGGGGAGCACCCAAACCAGGAGACCTGTTCACATGCCAAAGACCTGCTTAAGGCTTGTGGTGGAAGGACAAGAGGAGTGAATGAATCTGAGCCTTCCTTGGCAGAGAGTTCAGCAGCCTGGAAATGACCCAGAAATTTCATTGACACATCTTTGCGAAGATAGTGGTATTAAAAGAAGGCATCTCCTGAGTATGCTGGGACTTGGGTGCCTCATATGGGAGAAGGTGGTCTTTTAAACAACCTGGTTCTAAGCAATATAGAGCTCGGTATGTCTATGTCATAACCGACTGTGAAATGCGCTCCCCAGAGAGGTTCACCAGGCGCTGTCTTTATACTCTTTTCAGTGCCAGGTAAAAACCTTTTTATTTACCCAGTATTTTAAGGACTGAGTAATTTTAACTTGGTTTTAATATATTTACAGTTGCATTTTGTTTGGGTTTTTTATTTGTTATTATATATGTTGTTTAGTTATTGCTCTTATTATTGTAAGCCATCCGGGGACGATTTCCATGTAGGATGGGGTAAAAATATTTTAAATAAATAACCATCACTTTGAAACATGCCTCAGAACAGGCTGGTATCCAGTGGATTACATGTTTCTTAGTTTGGATACTTTATTCTAGACCAATTTATGACCAATTTTCTGAAATTTATGAACAATTTTCTATAGCAATTTTCTAAACCTTTTATAAAGGTATCTTCCACAAAACATGGAATGCACTACACAAAATCAGAATTACAAATAGCATAACTATATCATATCAAGCCATAATTAGAAACAATAAAATTGAACAACCATGAAGTGGTGGCACCAGGAAAAAAAAGGGTGGGCAATGATGAGGAATAAATAGATAAAATGTATGTAGGGGAGTCAGTTTTGT
This sequence comes from Varanus komodoensis, assembly GCF_004798865.1. Lineage (NCBI taxonomy): Eukaryota > Metazoa > Chordata > Lepidosauria > Squamata > Varanidae > Varanus > Varanus komodoensis. Next base: position 11,653,366 of record NW_025335780.1, read on the forward strand.
CCCACAAATCAGTTTTTTAAGAAAACAGAGTATTTCATATTTATACTCACCATTTTTAAATGAAAACAATCTATTTTGATGACACTAACATAGGATTTCAGTCTTATTTTAATTTCCAATTGATGGGTCAATTATAATTCTCAGGTGCTGGCAGAATGGCTGTTCCCATCCCCCAACTAATAAATGTAACGCAAAGCCTCTTTCATTTACCCTTCACAGAAGAATTCATGTTGAATAAGAATGCTGCAAATCACTCCCCACCCCCATTTTTCTCATTATCTTCAGCACTTGCATAACAGGTGGAGATTCTGCAGTTTTTCCTGATGTGGAAATGAGTGATGTGAAAATGGCTCATTCGTGAGTAACTAAGTAGGGATAATCATGAAGGCAAGAAGGGGGAGGTGGCGAACTTCAGATCAAGCGGACCTCCCACCCAAATGCTAGCAGGAGGCTCCCTCATGTACTAGCCTGCCCTGGACTCTAGGAGGAAAGAGGAAATTGCTTACCTTGGGCTGGCCAAGATGCTGGATACCGCCCCTATCCAAGGAGATTTTATTAGGACCCCCAAGAAAATCAGAACTTCAGAACAGCCCAAAATTTAAATATGCCTGTCTCCCACCTCCCAGGTGAAAATATCCTGACAAATTTATTCGAGTTGTAGATTCATGAGCATTCCCATGCACTTTTTGATATGTACAAAGTTGTGCTTTGCAAGGATTTTAATGGGAAAGGTTGATGAAATAAGTAACACATTAGAATCAAAGACTTTGTTAAGATTCCCCTCTGTGTGAGAGAGCTCCTATATTAGTGGAAACAGGGGGATAGAGGCTGAAGTGAGTGATAAATGATGCAGGCCCATTCTCTCCTCCTCTGCCCCATGTTCCTCTACCCCCCTTTCCATATGTAGTCCTGTCATAATATTTTAGATAAAAATCTGATTCTGCTCTTCCTTCTCTCCCCCACAACACGTTTCTATCAGCTTTCCTGGGGAAATGGAATGACCTGCTCATTTGGCCTCTGTGGTTCTCTTTTTCCAGAGTAAACCCAAGATAGTGTCTGACTGAAATGGAGCACATCTCCTCCTCTTCCCCATCTCAAGCTGAACAGAGCTCCCAGAAAACTGCGTTATTTTTGCAGAAAATCTCACAGGAAACTCTCTCCTTCCTTGGCAGCAAATTTGCAGCAAATATGCACAAAAGTACAGTTATACCCTAGTTTGCTTGTTTAGACAAAAAAAGTCCTTCAAATAGGGCATGCACACAGTTATAAGACATTCTTTTCTGTTTAAACATGCATGGGATTTCATCCTAAAAATGTTTAGGATGAAATTTGCTGCCTTCTCGTGAATCCAGGATGTGCTGCCTGAGGCAGCTGCCTCAATCTGCACAAGGATGGAGACAATCATGTTCAGGCAACATCCTGTCTGTTTCATGAAGCTGTATTTCGGAAAAGTAAGAACAGGGCTGGAGTTTAAAAAAGCAGTGGAGTTATGGTTCCATTCCCAGCCAAGATGGTGAAGGTATCAATGCACGTGAAGTTGAAGATTTTATCATATACTCCCCACCCAACAAAATTTCATAAATGAGTCAGGATTTTGGTAGAATAATTCCACCTTTGCTATGAGGTCCCTAAAATGTTTTTATACGTACCAGTTTCTCTCAGCCTCAGCTTCCCAATCTTCAACAAGAACCTAATAATACTCAATGTAAGACATTTGTCACAATGACAACTAGATAATATTGCTGAAGTGTTTAAACACTTAAAAGAGTGTAGCATTGTTTGGTATTAGATGAAAACCAAACCAAACCCAACCCAACCCTCAGGACACAACAATTGGTTTCAAAAGTGGGTTTGGTCCACTAAATATGGGAATGTCAGTTACTGTAGACACAATATTCTGCTCTTTATAGGAGTGCATGTAAGCAGAAAATTCAGACATATAGAGAAGTGGGGACAAGACTCAGGAAACATGACTCCTGATGTTTTTGGGCTTCATATTGTATTAATTCTCTACAGAATGGTCAACAGGCAGGAGTGACGGGAGCTATAGTTTCATAATGCCAGGAGGACCATAGGTTTGCCACCTCTGCCTTTTACAAATGTATATTTTCCTGAATCAAATCAAATATCCATCTAGTGGAAAAGAATTGGCTGAGAGATTATGGAAGCTGTAGTCCAACAGCTCTGAATGAGTTTAGGTTGTGGAAGGCTGATCTAATGCTTGATCTTCTTTCTGGCAGTAGTCAAACATATGCCAAGGAAGCCCAGAAACAGGAGACAACAGCAAAAGCTCTTACTGAAGGATTGGACTGGTGCTCCTGGATTTGATGAAAATGAGAAATAAAGCTGTGCGTCATCAACATATTGATGGCACCACACTCTAAACTGTGGAATATTTTCTGCCAGTGGCCACTTGTGGATGTCAGAAAGCACTGGAGACCAGATGTAACCTTCAAACATCCTAGAAAACAGAGCCCAGGGGATGTAGAGGCAATCACCCAGAATAACAAACTATTCTAATTGGCTTGTAGAAGTACCATAAATCTGGAATGAATGTGCATTGGAACTTGATGAATATTAAATATTTCCCAGCAGTCATGTCTATTTTATAGTTATCATTTTCCCCACCCCAGAAGTTAATACAGTGAGACTATCCTTGCACAAAATGATTCCACTTTTGTCTTGCTTCTGAAATAGAGCCAGCGGCACAGAGCTCAGTTTTATATTATTAATGCACCAATGTTCTGAGACGTTCAGCAGCAGTGCACACCTACTCGGAAGTAAGTCTTCTTAAGTTCAATAGAATTCACTCCCAGGTAGGTATTTCTAGGATTTAACCCTGAATTCAGGTACATTTATTTAACCAAAATGTATTAAAAAGGCTAGCTTGTCAATATTTGAAGAAATCAAGTTCATGAATCTTTTGGAGCCCCTTGAAATTTGTAGTGTTCCACTGTCCCACATGAATCATCAAAGAATACCGTCTCCAGATAGCTCTTTCCCCCATCTGGCCCAATTTAATAAGAACAGCCCCTGCAACGCCTGTGGTATGGAAGATGACTATCTCTAGTCTCTTGAGTTTCAGCAGAGATATCTTCCTATTATAGGAAGATATGAGTTTGAAATGAGTGGAGGCTGATAGGCTTCATTTATCTCTAGAATGAAATAGTGGGTATTCACTGACAAGGAGATCAAAAGCAGCTTATTGAAGGCTACTACACATAAGACAGGTTTTTAATGCACCATCAAGACTTGCAAATACTCAGTTTCATTCTTTCTTCCACCTATTTCTTAATCTCATCTTCACAATACTGTACTCTTAAGACATTTTTTCTCAAAGCAAATTTAGACTCATTGAACTCGATTGTTAATAGGTTATTAATCTGCTGTCATGAAGCTTGTGCTCCTTCCCAATGAAAGCAATCACTCCAGCAGATACTACAAACATCTTTATTCCAAAAAGCTATACATACAGAATAGAAGCAGGATAGAAGGTTGACCTCACACTCTGACAAACTTTACCCCACACTTGGCTTATGAACCCTCCATGGGTGCTGTGAACTCCCTCCCACCATCGTTCAGCTAATCGTGGTTCCATCTATGCCAGTCTGTGCATGCGCCTGCGAGAACGAGCATCTTCACATTCCACTTGCTCCTTATCAGTTTTGTTCTCACACTCTATATCAGAGTTCGTTTCCATGTTTACTCCCAAAGCGCCCTGTTCGTGCACCTCTGCCTCGTCTCCTTTCAGCAAAACACCACCTGATTCTACCCTAGTCACAACATCTGTGAGAGTGGGGTGGGAGTGTTGTTCTACTGGAATTAGAAATGAATCTTCTAATGTCCTGGTTTTCAAGAGCATTTTCATTCCCTTGTACGCACGTTAGAGACTCTTCTGAGCATGCAGGCACGACATCTGCTTTCAGCTTTAGAACTGAGCTCTGAGTGCTATATGGGGAGTGTTTCAGCATTTCCGTTGTACAACCCATGGGTCGCACTTCTGGCATAGTGGAAAAGTGCTGTTCACTATTATGTGCCAACGTTTCCCTGCTCCAAAGGAATTATCCAAACATCTAGTTAGGCTCAGAAATGAAAATGAAGTGCCATGATATTAGTTCAAGAACTCATAAACAACAAGGGTCTAGAGGAGGGCAACAAAAATGATCCAGGGTTTAGAAACACTGCCCTATGAGGAGAGACTGAGAGAACTGGGCATGTTCAGCCTTGAGAACAGAAGACTGAGGAGGGGGGGGGGACATGATCTCCCTCTATAAGTACCTCAAGGGCTGTCACCAAGAGGAAGATCAAGATATCTTCTTGCTGATGCCAGAGTGTAGGACATGGAATAATCAGTTCAAGTTGCAAGAACCCACATACAGGTAGACATCAGGAAGAGCTTCCTCACTATCAGAGCAGTACAAAAGTGGAACCAGCTGCCTGGAGAGGTGGTGGGCTATCACACACTAGAGACATTCATAAAGAAACTGGACAGCCATCTTGAGCGGGATGGTGTAACATGATGTCCCGCAACAGCAGGGGGTTGGACCCCGACGGCCTTCTGATGCTACTCTTCTATGATCCTATGAACCATGAGTAGAGAATGACAAGCTCACAAAAAGGATCCTTGTGCAGGGCCCTTTGCATGCTGTGCCTTGTTTGGAGCACTGTTCGGAACTCTACACAGGGCCATCCTCAATAGTGCGTCAGAAGGCTCTGCAACTATTAGTGAAATTTGAAGAACAAATTAGTCAGTAGGTTAGAGCTGATCCTTGAAAAAAGTGGAAAAGGCTGAGGGCAGACTTTGGGAGTTCCAGGTAGAGAGCTTCTCATGCTTCTTAATCAGTGGTTTTCAGACATATGCTGCAACCAGAATTGCAAATCACTTTCTACCCTACTGGGCCAAAACATTTGCTGGAAATGTGCATCCTGATAAGGTTTATCCACACTAGAGAGCTGGGTGGGGAATCCCATCATCCCCCACTTCTTTCCCCTTTGCTGTTGTATGGGCCAGTTGGAACTGAGTTCCTGAGCAGATTACTGCCTTGTGTTAAAAACAAATGGCTTTCCTGCCATTTTCTCTTTTACTTAAACCTTGTTTTGATTTGAGTGCATGTCTGGGTGACTAATTCAGCAAAGAGTCTGTTGATTATAATGGGGGGTCCTTCTCATTTATGCCAAAAGAAGTGAAAGCCATTCTTTCTGTTTTGTTCAAGAACTTTTCATTTCGGAGCATCCCTGTATTCTGTGCTCCTTTTTTCTGGGTGGGATCTAGCATTGTACAAGCAGATGTCTATTCATGCCATAGAAGTCCTTCTTGTAAAACAGGACTTGCCTGCCCTCCTCTCCTTTATAGAGACACCCTGCCCCCCCCCCCCACAAATCTGTTTAGATGTGAGGATGGGCCAGCAGGGGAAACAAACCTATTTTCTATAATTCAAGGAATCTATGCCTTCTTATGCTGGAATGTCACCACTGGATCCAGCAGATGTTTTCATCAGAATGCCACCCCGCTGTTCCTTTGAGGGCTAAGCAGCTCAGATTCATGGCACACAGTGAAGAAGCAATGAGCAAAGATAGGAGATTATCTTAACTTCTTCAGTGTCACCTTTATGCAGGTCAATCTCTGAATTATATGATTTTTTCTGTTACCAAGTTTCTACTGAAGTCTTGGTAATCATAGTCATACACACACACAAACACACACACAGAGGGAGGGAGGTTCCTTGTGGAAATACCTGCATGGTTACTGTCAGCTCCATGAGATGCCTGCCAGGTTGCAAGTAACACAGGCTCTGGAATGAAGTCTAGAAAACCTCACAGAAAGGCAGAAACAGACCTGAATATAGACAATATAGTACTAGCAATGGCCATGCAATCATGGACAGTGCCAGAAACAATTTATCTGCTTAAAACATGTTTTTCTCTCCTTCAGCCAAAATAATATTACCTGAGTGTCTTACATAAGATCAATGAAAACAAGACATTCCCTGCCCACTAGCTTACAAAGTGCAAATTATGATGCTCCTCCATTCTTCATCCTGAAATGAAAACAAGTTGGCCAAGAATTACTATCTCACCTATCCACCCAGCTGTTCAAAATGCTTCTCTTTCTCTTGAAATAATGCTTTCTTGGCTGGGACAGAAGCAGTGCTATTATTCCTTCAGGATGAGGGAAGGAGGTAGAGCTGATCTCTCCGTTTTTGCTTTCCTTTTCCAGAGCGCTAGTAACGCCAGGGAGAAAAGCACCAGAGGCTATTGCATGACTGCATTTGTATGTACATGCTTCTCTCTCCTGAAAAAAAATTAAATCTATTTCTTGAAAACATACTACCTTTTCAAAAGGTCACTACAATCCAAGTCTACAACATTTCCCCCCCCCCAGAGTTTTATTTAATATGCTTATTCAAATTGTGGTTGGTTTTGATTTTTTGTAAACTGCCCAGAGCCTATGAGAATGGGCTGGTATATAAAAGGCCAAATAAAATGAAAAAAATCCTCATCCTATAAACCATGTGCAGAAGAATATGTCATTTGTTGGTGGAAGTGTTTGCATGTGTGTGCATGTAAAAGAGAGTGAGAGAGATTCATCTAAGCTCCACTTGCTGAAGGATAATGCCTCCTCCTCCATGCTGTTCTGATGTGTCTGCTATCTAATACAGATGTCTGTGTACAGAAATAAGACAATAATTTATCTCTGCCTTTTCTTGGAAACCAACAAAAATAACTCTCTACCTAACAAAAGACTACGAAGTGTAATTTCCAGGAAGGCCTAGAAGGAGATGGAAGAGGGAGGAGGGAATAGACTCATTTAAATACTGATAAACAATTGTTTCATATTATGTCTGAACAAGGTAACTGTCTTTGCCACATACTATAATTACAGCCTAACCTGCAAATCCTTATTAAGCAAAATATATGTCTACGGAGTCCAGGCTATGTTTGCTAGATGTTTGCTGACAACATGGGTCTACAAGGAGAAAGCCTCAGGAATGAAAGTAGCTAAATTTTACCAGAATTAGGTCACTAATAAAGGAAAATTAAGTCCTGAGTATTAATTGGCTCCAGTTTCCAAGATACAGCTTCAGGTTAAAACTGCATCAAAATAATTCAAAATTACGAGGGGGATGTGGGATTATGCTCCATAACTTTTATGCAAAATGTCATGTACCAATGATAATGGTACTACACCAATCATTATAAATGTATCTCTTTATTGATACCAATAACATAACTTTCCAGTCATGTATTGGTTTTTCATGTAACATTTACTGAACCAGATATTTTTGGTGATGATGGAAAATGGAGATCCTGACATCACTCTGCAAGAGGTTCCACTGTTGTAATGTGGAGTCCAGTAGCTCTGCCTTACTCTTATGTAATCCCAAATCCCTGACCAAGTCATTTAGTTCACTCTGTGAAATTAGATGTGGTTCAGGAGGAGCATATGGTGGGCTAAAGTTTGGGTCCTCTGACATTGACGACCCCAGATCAGCTGCATCCTGCTCATAGTCTTTATCATCATCCGAGTCTAGACAGTAGGATTCTGGTGGATCTGGCATTGGCAAGTCCTCACTAGGACACAGTGCAGATAGTATGTTTGGCTATTCCACAGTCCACTTCTTTCTTGAGATCCCTTTTGCAGT
>NW_025335780.1:11661108-11665779 GCF_004798865.1 Varanus komodoensis
GAGAGAGAGAGAGAGAGAGGGAGAGGGAGAGGGAGAGGGAGAGGGAGCGCCTGAAAGCAGTCTGTGGTATTACTTTGCACTTATCTACTATTTATAAAATATTCTGTACCTCCCTTAAGCAAAATTTAACAGCCTTTTCTGTTTGGCAAATTTAAAACAAGCTTGGCTAAAAGACTAGAAATAAGATTTTAAGGAACCAATAAGGCAGAGGCCACAAGCTTTAATTGACCCTTTTATCTACAACATGGATCTCTCTAGCAGGTGGATGGTTGATTAGACATTGTTATGTACTAACAGTTTAGCAGATATTAATGGAACTGTCTCCCCTGAAGCCTCTTAATGATTGCTCTTCACTCCTAAACCTCTCTAAGACTGGGGTGGGGGGAGGTGTTCTTTTAACTTTCTTTCCAAAGAGCATTAGTTTAATTTATGGAACTAACTCTTCAACCCTAACACCTCCTCCTAGTTTCACTCTTGGTACCTCGATCTTCCTCACAATGTTTGCCAATATTTTTTTCTACTCTGTTTGTCTCCAATGGTATCTTTCCCCTTAGAAATGAAGAAAAGAAAAGAAAAGAAAAGAAAAGATAATTACACTCTTGACCCACTTCCCTTTCTCATTTTCTTGTGTACTTTGTGGGTTACTGCCACAGTGAATTATGATTTTTCTGCAGTAATTTATTCAGCGCTCCCACTCTTTATTTAAAGAATGCCTCAAACCTGGGATGACCCTGAGATGCTCCACTTATTGCTCCCATTTCTAGTATCTGTGTCTCATCACCATTCTTGGATTGCTTCCCCTCCAAACATACGCACACATATTCCAGCCCACAGTAAATGTTCACCATTGTAAGTAGACAAATCTTTTACATACCTACATTTTAAAACATTTTTTGGTTACCCCTAATATAGCTGTTTCAGAATCCTAAAATCCATCCTTTAAAAATTATCTATCTACCTACCTATCTCTAATTAAAATGAATGTTTTGCCAGCTATTTTACAGTCTGTTTACCAGCTATTTTACAGTCTGTATCCTCATAACTTTCTTTAGTCTAACTAAACTTTTGTTCAAATATGTCTTGTTGCATGTGGGATAAATATTCAGGATTTTCTCCAAAAGTCACATCACAGTTCCAGCATTTTAGGAACACTCTGCTTTTTCTAATCTCATCTGGAGCCGGAACTAAGCAGTGCAAGAGACATATAACCACTGCTACAACTTAAAACTTTGCGCTTCTTTCTCCTTCTTTCATTGGTAGAATATAACAATAACAACATGATAACCTACACTCAAGGCTGACTAGGGGTTAAGTGCAGGATGTCATTGAAATATAGTCTTGTTGATATGTAGGTTCTTTTGTTGTCGGAATCCATCTGTACTTGGGGATGTATAAAATGTCAGATGGAGTCAATGCCAGTGTGAGGCTGAACAGAACAGAATTTATGCACTTGAGTTAAAAAAAAATCCCTCAGATGTGTGTGTCTGTGCATTCTGTAATGCTCAATACCCAAAGCTCCCTGAGCAGTTTACAATGATTTCTCAAAGTCCAATGAAAAAGTAGCTCAATAAAAATACTGATTCAAGACAATACAGTATAAAATTTTGGTATACAAATAGAACTGAAGAACTGTTTAAAATTCCAATATACAAAATTTTGAAATGCTTAAACATTTGAAGCAATTTCAGTAAAACCAAGGCTAATTAAAACAGTGGATATACCCCATCATATGCCATTAGGAGATCCAGTGTGGTGTAGTGGGTAAGAGTGTGGGACTGGGACTCAGAGGATCTGGGTTCTAGTCTCCACTCAGCCATGGAGCCAATTGGGTGACTGTGGGCCAGTCACAGACTTTCAGTCCAACCTACCTCACAGGGTTGTTGTTGTGGGGATAAGATGGAGGAGGAGAGCTGTCTTGAGCCCTTTGTAGGAAAAAAGCAGGATATAAATTGCAATATAAATAAATAAATTAAAAATTAAATACCTGAAAATAGAGAGCATGTCAAACCTGATGCGGAAAAAATGGCAGCGTTGGATCCAGGGGGTCTTCAGTGGGGAAATGATTGGATCAGCCACCTCTGAGAAGGCTCTCCTCCTCGTTGCCTCATGCCAGGTTTCCCTTGGGGTCGGCAGAGACAGATCATAGCATTTGGGCAGTTTGAGATCAGGAGAGGCATTTCATCTGGTATAGTGATTCTAAGTTGTGTGGGGATTTATAGACATCACTTGAATTGTACTGTTCAAGTAGGCCAAGATTACTGAAATGGATCCAGATAAGAAGTGTATAGGCAGCCAATGCAAGCAGAGCAGAATTGTTGATATTTGTTCAGGACCCTGGTAGAAATCTGGCTGCCCCTTTTTGCACATGCTACAGCTTTTGAACAGTCTTCAAGAATATTCCCACACAAAATGCATTGTAGTACTCTAATGTATGGACTATCAGAGTGTAGATTACCAAAACGAGGCTATCCCTCTACAGATAGAGACATAACTGGGCCAGTAGCCAAAGCTGGCAGGAGACAATCTCGGCACTGAGGCCACTGAGCCTCAAGGTGACAAAAATGAATCAAGGACTACTGTTCCTTCAGGGGAAATGCAATCCCATCCAGAATAGAAGAAGCACCCACTAACAGCATCTTAGTCTTTTCTGAATTGTGCTTCAGGTTTTTAGATTGTCTATTGTTACAGTTAGATACAAGTTTAGCACATCAATAGCCTCAGTTGAAGATTTTTAAAAAGAGAAAGATCTTTAAAAATATTAAAAGTGTTCTCCAAAATTCCTAAAGATGCCACTCAGCAGTTTTAGGTAGATGTTAAATTGCATGGGGGTTAGGAATGACCTCCAAGGAACCCCATGCTGGTGAATCCACAGGGCCAAGCCATATTGTCCATGTACCAACCTCTGGAGCTGAACATCCAAGTAGGGACAGAAGCACCGAGTAGGGACAGAAGACAACCATGCAGTGCTGTCTACTTCCAGCTCAGAGAGTCACTCCAGAAGAATACCATGGCTGATGGTATTGAAAGCCACTGAAAGATTTAATAGTATCAACAGAGTCACTTTTCCCTTTCTCTTTCCTCACATAGGTCATCATATGGGATGACCAAAGCTGTTTCTGTGCCCAAACTTGGCCTGAACCCTGACTAAAATGGATCCAAATAAGAGTGTTTCGGCTAGTTTGCTACCACTCACAGAACCATGCCCAGGATACGAACATTTGTCACCAAGTTAAAGTTAGGGTCTTCCAGGACCAGGTAGGATCTCACAACTGCCTCTTCCAAATGGCACAAGATCATTCCCTCACCTCCCTAGCCAAATCAGGCTCCTTTCTGCTGGTTTTTATTGCCAAGAAGGGCAAGGATATAGAACAGAGGAGCTTGCATAATCCTGTCCAAGAAACTTGGAAACATTCATGAGCTGTACCAACCGAAACTCATCAATTAAAACTGGTCTAGACTGTGTTCTGGGAACTTTGCCAGATGCAACTGCTGTAACAATACAGTCTAAGTCCTGGAGGATGCAAGAAATGTTGTCCTGGCAGTACCTAGCAAGTAAGTTATGGAAATCCTTGGATTCTTCTTCAGTGTTCTTAGAGCCAGCATGTAGTGGGCCTCAGAAAACCCTAAAATGCTCCACTGGATAAGAAATAGAAGATTGAATAAAAGCAGCGAGATGCAGTTTTTTTGCTGCTGCCCATAAGAATACCCAGTTATAGGCACGTACCATGGTTCAGTTGAGTCCAATATGAGTTTGACTCTATTTGCTTTTAAGCCATGTCCTAATTTGTTTCATTATTCTCATCTCCAGGATAAACCGTGAAGCCCCAGGAGCTCTATGGCAGAGAGAGTGCTCAGAGGCAATCATGCCTGGTCAACAGGACCACCAGCCATAACAGTTGAAAATTCCATTAATACCAGGAACAGACCATCTTAATGGGACTCCATTAATGATAGAGGAGAAAAGCCACCATCAGCCTGAACTTCTGCATACAGTGACCTGACTGTGACAAAGGGACATGTTCAGCCAGCACATATTCTTTCTACAGACCTCCCAGCAGAGAACTGCTCTCTGGAAAAGAGGACACAAAGGCACCCATTTCAGGCTTCATACCTTGTAAACCTATTTCTATTTTATTAGCAGGGTTTATACATCCCACTGGCAGATCTGTGGTAGGGTTTCTCCTCACTCAAGGAAAAGTGGGCAGGACAAACCTGGAGCTAAGTTTGCTCTTGGAGGGTCAATATGCAGTGAATTTATTATGCCATGATAAAGCACACTGAAGAAGAATGGATAGACATCTTCATTTAAATGCTGTCTTTATGAGAAGAAAAAGATTGATTTTTTCATGCTTTCAGCTTCTTAATATTACTTAAAGGTTGTTGTTGAAAATGAAATACATCTCTTCTTTTCTATGTGCTATGGGGAAGGGATCTCATATCCAAAGCCTTCCCAGACGTCCCACCGAACCGGGGTAGAGGCGTAAGATGCCTATGGGCTCGTCCCTGGTGTCGGGGGGAGGCAAGACCGATAGTCTCAACATCTCGCTGGGGCCTCCAAATGTTGTGGGGCGATTTTACAGACGAGACCAGAGACGGGTTGGAATTACCGAGAGATTTATTTACCTGCCGGCAGGGACCATGCACTCGTGAGAGTGTGGTGCTGAGCAGATC
>NW_025335780.1:11665879-11672914 GCF_004798865.1 Varanus komodoensis
CTCTCTCTCTCTCTCTCTCTCTCTCTCTCTCTCTCTCTCTCTCTCTCTCTCATATTCTCGGTGCAGACACATATATTCATGCCACCTATTTAGGACTATGTCCTTGAAAGGCTTATAAAATATGCATCAAAAGAGTGCAGTACATAAACAAGTTGTCTAATTGGTAGAGCCTGTTCTTTCTATGGTTGCATCTTCCCCCATCCCATCAAGGCTCTTGTGTTTTTAGCGCAATGACAGGTGGAAATTCAGTGGTGGATACTTCTTCACAACATATAAATGCTCTGTTGAGAAAAGGTTCTCTGGCTGAGTTGGGTCACCATCAGTTCAAAATGTTAAGGCACAAAAACTTTCTAGAGAAATAAGGTGGATCCATGGATTTTTCCAGTTCTTGATGCACTAGTTAGCTTTTTCTTGAGTGAACCTGGCCTTGGCTGCTAGCAGATTTATAAGAATCTTTACACAATTGAATGACAAATGTGATTATGCAGTGTGATTTTCACAGCTCTTGTTAAGGTGATAAGACATTGGGACTAGGATTTTTTTTTTAGTTTGTTTTATTAGGATTTACCAAGATTCACAAATGTATGAAAGACTCTTCTTCTTTTAGAGCAAGATGGAAGTCATCATGGGTCTTTCCGTTTTGTGAATAACTGTGTTAATTTAGCTCCAGAACCTGCAATTGGCTTCAAAGCATCCTAGTGAGTAACCATGTCAGGTTGAAGAGGCAAACATCACCGACTCAGAACTAAATTGAAACAGATTTAATTAAACGTGCAAGATTTGGAAGCTTAAATTATGATATGAAGTTAAGATTAACTAAATGGTTTTAGAATTGCAAAGTTGGCCCTCTATATATAGATTGCAAATTGAGTTCCTAGCATTGATCTCCCCTCCCCTCCCCTCCCCTCTTCTTTTTTGGGAGAGGGATAATGTACTTCTTCCTTAGCAACCTCAGCCCTTACCTATGTTCTTTCTATTTATCTGTCACAATTTTATACTGCCCATCAAGATCTCTGGGATGTACACAACAAATGAGATTTTAAAACATAAAATTTAAACAGGTAAAACTGCAATATAATTTACAATTGAAATGAGAGTAACACCCTAGCAGAAGTTCAAAGATTTAAAACACAACACAAACAGTAAACAGAATAAACCTGAAAATCCTGAGAAATGAGGTCCTCATCTGGCTGATGGAAAAGTGCACCATGAGTGCCAGGTGAGCCTTTCCGGGAAATACATTCTACACTGGGTGTCACAATAGAAAATACTCTCTTCTTTAGTAGCTATCCCCCTGACTTCCTTCAGCAGGTGCTCACTCAAAAGGATCCACTTCTGGTGAGTCAAATTCCTCAAGTAACCTGGCCCCAATCTATTTGAGGCTTTGAATGTTAATGCCATAAATTGAATCTGGCCTAGACATGTACTGGCAGCCATTACTAGATGATACAGAACTGGCCTAATATGATCACACTGGCCAGTCCCCATTGGCAACCTTGCCCTGTTTTGGACCAGCCAAAGATGTACTGGAACATACTAAACTTTCTAGGTTTGCCTTGATTTCTTCTTGAACACTATTTGACTGTGAAAAGCTAAGCTAATTTTTTGGACATATTCGTATTTTCAGAAATGAGTCTAAGACCTAGTTCTAGAAAGCAAAGCATTAAAATGATCTGAGAGTGTTGAAGAGACCCCTAGTTATTCAAATCCTTGTTTGGAAGTTCAGTGAAGATAAGAGATGAAAGAATGAAGAAGAAGCTTTTGCTACACAAGACTTTATGGATATGTTCTGTTCATAGGTAGGGGTCTTGATAAGTGGTGATACAATAGTCCAATTAAAAGAAAAACCAAAGTGCATGACTGGTGAAAATACCCCCCTCCTCCCCCCATTGCATTTATATTACATTATATTTCTATCCTGCCCATAGCTGCAGCTCTCTGGATGGTTCCCAACATTTAAGTCACTCATCCAGATTTCAACCAAGCCAGATGATGTTTAGCTTCAAAGATTAGGCAGGATCAGGCACTTCAGGCTGTATAGAAGCTCATTTTACATCCATGTAATTTCCAGCTTACCCATTAATGAGCTTGATTTCACTTTTTTTAACATTCTCTGCATCCTCCATCTGCGTCCCTTATCTTAATTAACATGTGCCTTCTGGTCATGGTCATCTTCAGTCACCTGCCTCTTTCCAGTGATTGCTGTAAACTCATTGTTGTGAGTTTTGAACCAAAAATTGTCAAGTAAAGATGTCCCCCGTACCACTTATCTTAGCAGCTGTATAGCATTAGCTCATTGACACATTCTTTTGCTAAGAATGAGCATCCAGGTCTGTGCTGAAGCTAGTCTTCTTATTACCTTATCAGTAGCTACTAAGTTTTAAATCAAGACTGTGACCCTGGAATCAACTTTTAAATACTGTTCACCATGTTGTATCCAGGACTGTGACATGACATAGCATTGCTTATTATACAATCACAAATTTGGGGTCTTCCTGCACATGGATGCTCTTAGATGACTGGCCTTTTAGGAGATGTTCTTGATGGTTTTCCCCAAAGTTACTTAGACTGGGTGACCATCTCAAGTCCAAATCAGTTATTTGTTATCTGAAGCAGACTGAAGTAATTGGAAGCAGCTTAAGGTAGATCCATCCATCTCTCATTTGCAATAGCCATTGCCACTTCCATTGCTGGAATAACATATTGCATTCTGCCAGTGCAGGTGGATGAGAATTCTGTTTCAGTCTGGGATAAGGATTTGCCAAAAAGTATGCATTTTTAAAAATAATATTTGAGATAGAAAGAATTGGAGATTCAGGAGGAACTGGAAGTGACAGTTTTGTGTATTCCTACCCAACACTTCCAAATAAACTGAATTTAGAATGAGTTTTCTCAGTCTTGATACATGTGCCTTGAAGAGGAGGAAGTGAGGAGAAACTATGAGAACAACCCTGAGTTGGTTTTCCTGCCTTCATTTTGGTTCACTCGTGCTGCATTCGATTTTAGCTGTAAGCTACTTTGACAGCCTACTTTGACAGAAAAGTGGGGTTTAAATAAATAATTTAATTTAATTATAACCTGTCTTGCCACTGCCAGAGCATACAGCTGATCTGATGCCAGATAAATGCATTTGCAGAAATACCCATAATTACTCTTGCCTTACTATCTCCTCATGCCTCCCTCTGGAAATCCGGAGACTACAAGCACCTTTGGGCAGAATTCATCCTCTGCTTATGGTATCATGTACACTGATAACATAATCTGTCTATCAAGCAAGAGTAAATCCCTTTCAGCACTATTGCTATACCTATAACTCCTGCACATTCACAGTGGGATGGTTTGTATGAAGCTTTAGGCAAGGCCTAAAATTGGCAGGCATCAGGATCATGCCTTTCATGCATAAACCAGACTTGCACAAGGAATACAAGCAGATAAAACTGTATTAGCAGGATTCCTGTTTATATTGTTAAATATATTGTCATTGTACTTCTAGATTATGTTGTAAGCAACGTTTTCCCCCCTTGCTGTGAGCTTAGTTCAATGTGATTAATTTCTTCTTTTCTTTAAGGACCTAATGTGAATATTTCACTTCTATGCTCAAAAAATCTGTTGCATTATTCCACTTGTTTTTCTAGCATTCTCTAACAGTGGTTTCTGGATCATTTAGCATTTGTCTCTCTTCCAAATCAGAGGTTGTTTTCTATAGACTGACATTTCAATTTTTCTTCTTTCTCTCTGTCTCACTTGCTATCTCTCTCTCAAGATACACTAGAAATTGATGGAAGGAAATACCAGAATATACATAATCTTAGGAAATCTTACACACTTGAGAAATATGACAGATAGGTATGACAATGAAGCTATTGGACATTTCAACTGCATTACTATGATGTAAAATCATTTCAATAATTACTTTGAGTTCCCTCCTTCCTCTTGGGGTTATTAAAAATTGGAACTCTGATGCATTAACTGGGTCTTCCATATGTGTAGCTGAGACAGCAAAGTATAAAACATTTTGATTGTTTACTTCCAACATTAATCACAAACCTCCACATTTGCAGTCACTACTATTTAGTCTAAACAGCTCTGTTTTCTCATTTGCCTCACCCATTTGGAAGATTGAAATTGTTTTTGTTATTTTTTAACAGCCATTCTTTTTGACGTGTGCCTCCAGTCAAGCCTACAATGAGCGGTACTGTCATTCATCCTACAGGACCTATATCTCTCCCACATACTCCACCCTTACTTTGCCCCAGAATATCTTTGCTTTGAGATGCATAACACCTTTGTCTCACTTTGGTTTTGCTAGAGCATATTTAATTCACACCTCTCAGAACCAAACATGGACCCAAATGTCATCTCTGGACAAAATCCATGCATTTGCAATAAAATCAATGTAAATGTAGACATTTGAAAAGGTGCATGGAAAATGCGTGCTTTTGACAAATGCACACAAACACGTTCTATTCGATGAACAGATGTTTGCATTAGGAAAATTCACATGAATGTTCACGAAAAACAAAAACAAGCAAAAAGTTCATATGTTTATAGACATTTGACAGAAGGTTTAAGTGCCATTCAGAGAACGCTGATCAATTTGTATTTTGCCATTACTCTCCTCCCTAGTTTGATTGTGGACTGGTCAAGCAGGAGTTAAAGTCCACGAGTCTATCTTCTTCCCAGCCATCTAGACCTCAGACTCCTCCAGGGTGTGGTATCTTGTGCTTCTGCTCTTTGCCATCGGCATGGTTGGAACCAGACTGACAAGCAAAGGTACAATCAGGTGAAGATGTGGATCAGCTCCAGTGTGTTCTTGTCACTGGGCAGCTGCTGCAGCAGGGACCTCCTCAGGTGTCTGCCAGTGTGTGCCCCGGATACTCAGTCCATACTTACCTGTATCTACCTTCTCCAAAGAAAAAGAAGTAGATTCCTAGGAGCATGCATTCTATAATAATAAGGAAGAATATCTTGTGCAACATTTTGAATGTGAAATTCTCAGGAGGAGGGAAAATCCTTCTCATTTGTGCACTATTAGTAGAGGATATTTAATAACATTTGTTATTTATTTATTTGGAACATTTGTATTTCACTCAGTTGTGCCACAGCACCTCTGGGCGGCTCACAGCCACAAGCTGTTGTGCTTAAAACTATTTAATTGATTGATTTGATTTGCACCCTGCCTTTCTACCAAGAACACTGATACTCAAAGTGACTTACAATAATAAATGAAATGTTATTAAAACAACAATGAAACCACATATTAGAAGGCAATAGAACACCAGCAAACAGAGGTGGGGAGCACCCAAACCAGGAGACCTGTTCACATGCCAAAGACCTGCTTAAGGCTTGTGGTGGAAGGACAAGAGGAGTGAATGAATCTGAGCCTTCCTTGGCAGAGAGTTCAGCAGCCTGGAAATGACCCAGAAATTTCATTGACACATCTTTGCGAAGATAGTGGTATTAAAAGAAGGCATCTCCTGAGTATGCTGGGACTTGGGTGCCTCATATGGGAGAAGGTGGTCTTTTAAACAACCTGGTTCTAAGCAATATAGAGCTCGGTATGTCTATGTCATAACCGACTGTGAAATGCGCTCCCCAGAGAGGTTCACCAGGCGCTGTCTTTATACTCTTTTCAGTGCCAGGTAAAAACCTTTTTATTTACCCAGTATTTTAAGGACTGAGTAATTTTAACTTGGTTTTAATATATTTACAGTTGCATTTTGTTTGGGTTTTTTATTTGTTATTATATATGTTGTTTAGTTATTGCTCTTATTATTGTAAGCCATCCGGGGACGATTTCCATGTAGGATGGGGTAAAAATATTTTAAATAAATAACCATCACTTTGAAACATGCCTCAGAACAGGCTGGTATCCAGTGGATTACATGTTTCTTAGTTTGGATACTTTATTCTAGACCAATTTATGACCAATTTTCTGAAATTTATGAACAATTTTCTATAGCAATTTTCTAAACCTTTTATAAAGGTATCTTCCACAAAACATGGAATGCACTACACAAAATCAGAATTACAAATAGCATAACTATATCATATCAAGCCATAATTAGAAACAATAAAATTGAACAACCATGAAGTGGTGGCACCAGGAAAAAAAAGGGTGGGCAATGATGAGGAATAAATAGATAAAATGTATGTAGGGGAGTCAGTTTTGTCCCACAAATCAGTTTTTTAAGAAAACAGAGTATTTCATATTTATACTCACCATTTTTAAATGAAAACAATCTATTTTGATGACACTAACATAGGATTTCAGTCTTATTTTAATTTCCAATTGATGGGTCAATTATAATTCTCAGGTGCTGGCAGAATGGCTGTTCCCATCCCCCAACTAATAAATGTAACGCAAAGCCTCTTTCATTTACCCTTCACAGAAGAATTCATGTTGAATAAGAATGCTGCAAATCACTCCCCACCCCCATTTTTCTCATTATCTTCAGCACTTGCATAACAGGTGGAGATTCTGCAGTTTTTCCTGATGTGGAAATGAGTGATGTGAAAATGGCTCATTCGTGAGTAACTAAGTAGGGATAATCATGAAGGCAAGAAGGGGGAGGTGGCGAACTTCAGATCAAGCGGACCTCCCACCCAAATGCTAGCAGGAGGCTCCCTCATGTACTAGCCTGCCCTGGACTCTAGGAGGAAAGAGGAAATTGCTTACCTTGGGCTGGCCAAGATGCTGGATACCGCCCCTATCCAAGGAGATTTTATTAGGACCCCCAAGAAAATCAGAACTTCAGAACAGCCCAAAATTTAAATATGCCTGTCTCCCACCTCCCAGGTGAAAATATCCTGACAAATTTATTCGAGTTGTAGATTCATGAGCATTCCCATGCACTTTTTGATATGTACAAAGTTGTGCTTTGCAAGGATTTTAATGGGAAAGGTTGATGAAATAAGTAACACATTAGAATCAAAGACTTTGTTAAGATTCCCCTCTGTGTGAGAGAGCTCCTATATTAGTGGAAACAGGGGGATAGAGGCTGAAGTGAGTGATAAATGATGCAGGCCCATTCT
>NW_025335780.1:11673014-11679106 GCF_004798865.1 Varanus komodoensis
CTACTATGATTGGGGGGTTCCCTCCAGACCATTGGGACTGCAAAAGGCATGAACTTTTTCTTCTTTTTTAGCCAATGACACAGATAAGTTGCACCCATAATGCAACAAAAATGAGGGGCCCAATTCTTGTGCATCCAAAATATAGCCACCCAAAAGGTATGTCTTTTTGACCACTGCCCTCAGACTGCACTTTTGACCTTGCCACAAACGTAGCAGAAGTTATCTGCATTGTTCACACAGTTTTGAGGCATCTTGGCTTCAGAGAGAGAGGCATCTTGGCTTCACTGAACACTTGGCTTCAGTGTTAGAGAATGACACTTTCACAAGTCACCAGATGTAAATGTATGACGAGTAGATCTGACCAAGACAAATATACCTTGCAATAAAAGAACAATAAATCATAGTTAGGTAATAATCTTTAGACTCAAAGTGAAGATCAATGTATACACTTCCATGTGGTACCATTTTCATTGTTATACCATACTTTGTCGAAAAGTTACAAGGCATCATGATAATCGGACACCTTATGTTGTTAGTCGCGAAATCGTGTCCAACCCACTGCAACCCCATAGACAGCATTTTGCATGAAGAAGCTCATGATCTGAGCCACAGTCAGCTCCTGGTCTTGTTTTTACTGACTGTATAGATCTTCGCCTTCTTTGGCTGCAGAGCACATAGTCAATCTGATTTCTGTGTTGACCGTCTGGTGATGTCCATGTGTAGAGTCATCTCTTGGGTTGTTGGAAAAGAGTGTTTGCTATGACCATCGTATTCTCTTGACAAAATTCTACGAGCCTGTGCCCTGCTTTATTTTGTACTCCACGGCCAAATTTGCCTGCTATTCCAGCTATCTTTTGACTTCCTATTTTAGCATTCCAATCTCCCATGATGATAAGGACATCATTTTTGGTGTTATTTCTAGAAGGTGTTGTAGGTCTTCATAGAACTAGTCAACTTCAGCCTCTTCAGCACCAGTGGTTGGGGCATAAACTTGGACTACTGTGATGTTGAATGGTTTGCCTTGGATTCGAACTGAGATCATTCTGTCATTTTGGAGATTGTATCCCAGTACTGCTTTTCCTACTCTTTTATTGACTATGAAGGCATTTCTTCTGAGGGATTCTTGCCTGCAGTAGTATACCTGATGGTTACTACTGAATTAAATTCACCCATTCCTGTCCATTTTAGTTCACTGATTCCTAAGATGTCTATGTTCAGTCTTGTCATCTCTTGTTTGACCACATCCAGCTTGCCTTGATTCATGGATCTTACATTCCAGGTTCCTATGGAGTATAGATCTTTGCAGCATCGGACCTTCCTTTCACCACCAGATACATCAGCAACTGAGTGTCCTTTCGGCTTTGACCCAGTTGCTTCATTCTTTCTGGCACTACTAGTACTAGCCCTCTGTCTTCCCCAGTAGCATATTGGACACCTTCTGACCTGAGGGGTTCATCTTACCGATGTCATATCTTTTTGTCTTTTGGTACTGTCCATGGGGTTTTCATGGCAAGGGTGCTGGAGTGGGTTACCATTTCCTTCTCCAGTGGATCACATTTTGTCAGAGCTCTCTGCTATGATCTGTTCATCTTGGGTGGCCCTGCATGGCATAGCTCATAGCTTCATTGAGCTACGCAAGTCCCTTCACCATGACAAGGCAGTGATCCATGAAGGGGAATCAGACACCAGAGTAAAGCAAATTTACTCGCCTGTGTATAAATCTTTATTGTGAAATATCTTGAAAACATTGTCCAACCAGCACCTTTATCACCTGTTTTCTAATTCATCTAATCAAAATTAGTAATAATTAGCACATTCTATCTTGGAAGTCCACAATTTCCTAACATTTGTAGACCAGTGTAATTTGCTCCTTAACACATTGCTAAAAGGGGTATCCTACAGTTCTAATCAACACACAGGTAGAATAAATGAGTGATGAAGTGAAATCCAAGTCTGAAATCAATTTTGTTAGGTGTGTAGCATTAGTCATAGATTTAGCATTAGTCATAGTTTGAATAAGTCAAGACTTCTATAATTTTGGCTTTGAGGTCAAATGGAGGCAGGATTTTTTTTATGTCTCTTCTCTTGAGTTGAAATCTACATTAGCATAGGATGAACCTTGTGCATTTAATTTAAGCAAATAGAGGATATGTTATCAGTTCTCTGGGGATGTGTGATTGATTGCATTTCTAAAGGAAAATTCCTGATTCACTTTTTTAAAAAGTGCTGTTGATTCCCCTTCCCCTTCCCCTGGATTTAAGAACAATGTCATATCTATAACTGAGGGAATAGGAGTAAAACCAGGTGGCAAATGTGTTTGAATTACTTTTTAGATTCATCAGAATATCATGTCTAAAGGCAATTATTTGAACAGGTCACTAACAAACAGAAGAAATTATCTGCAATTACTCTGAAAGATTCTGTTAATTTAGGCCTGCTGAGTTGAAGTATTATCCAGCAGAGAAATGGGAACAAAATTAAAAAGACTTAAATTGACAGACAAGATGTTGTAAATTAATTAAGTTATTGCCAGAAATGTGCTGTGCTTTGTACAGCACTTGAGAAAAAAAGACAGTATCTCAGAGATGTTACAGTCTAAACATACAACAGAAGTAGAAATAGCACAAGAATATCTGATTATGATCTCTGAAAGGATATGCTGAGGACCATGGATTAGAGAGGATCTCCATCTTCTTCCAGAGCAAAGGGGGCCATTTTCAGGTGAAGGAGACCTGCCCTCACAAACCCCCTGCAACTGCCTGTGCTGCCCAGCTTCTCCCTGCTGTCATTTGCATTCCAGTAACAACAATGCCAAAAAGGAGAGGCTTTTTCTTCCAGTTGGCAGCTAATCTAGCAGTAGGAAATTACAGGAAATAGCAATCAATATTTCTGCCCTTAGATAACATCCATTTTCTATTTCTTTTTTAAACAGCAGCAAGATTCTACTTTAGGCATTATGCTGATCAGTTTAAGATATAGATGCAGATGCTCTTTCAATCCATGGGCTGGATTTCATTTCAGAGCTGCTTTTGGTTGCATACCAGGATGGGTGGGGCTAAAGATAAAGGGGTGGAGCAAAGGCAGAAATATAAATATCCTTAGCATAATACCCTTACTGCTGGTATCTAAGTCTTAGAAGGGGCATTGCAACCTTTTAGCATCTGAGGGGGAGGGGTCTGTACAAATGCCAGAAATTAATTAAATAATTGGTGGTTGATGAAATGGATGATTTGGCCCTAGGCCTGAGATGGTAGATGTCAGAGCAGCATGCTGGGAATACTAGTTTGGGCTGCTGAGTATCTCCGAACACAGCAGTCCAACACAAGTTCTGACTGTCCCACAAAACATGTATGTGTGTTGCCATAATGATTCAATACCTGCCCATTCAAATATCCTTTTTGAACTGGAACTTGCTTTTTCACTTTCTTCTTATTCCTTTTAAGCCTCTAATTCTTCGGCCACTCACTCCCAGGATTCTCCCATCTCTCCTGCTCCTTGTGATCAGAGCAGCTCAGCAAATGTCTTCCAAGAATTTACAAAATAGCACTCTGGGCAGCTCAGCTGATCACTGCTAGTCATCAGGTACCACCACTGCAGTATCTCTTAGTTCCTACAAAGAAATTTCTTATAGCTCTTCATGTAGTTGGAAACATCTGAACCTCTACTTTCTGTTCAGCCCTTCTACAAATGACCATCCCAATGAACAAAGATAATTTTAGACCTGAGCCAGAGGACAGTCCCATAAAATTTTTATAAGGGACAAGGGAAGAGACCCGATTAGGTAAGGCACTTGCCAAATAATAGGCTGCTTGATCAGGTGTCTGATCACACGGTTTCATAGCAAGCAATTAATGTTTTATTGACAGAAGGGGGTTACCAAAAGAAGGATTCAGCGTGTATGTCAATAACACGATTGCTTTGGTTCTGCTTAATGTTGGCAGGAAATGCTCAGAATGTAATTTAACATTAGAGAAGACTTTCTGGGGGAAATGGTACTTGATTTGTAATACAGCAGAACATTCTGAACTAAACAAATTTGCATACCAAACCAAATAATAATTACAAACTTGGGTATTCTCACTAAACTTAATTGGCCCATATAACAAGACTTGGGCAAATTCAAGCACACATTCAACTTGTATTTTATTTAAGCAAACAATTAGTATTTTCAAACTGTGCCTTGATAATGAATGTTATAGAATTATGCATGTGCTTGCTGAAAAGAAACTATTTTTGTTCATTATAAAGTGCTTTTAAAAATCCATCAGAAACAAAACAATGTTGTTTTCTTTCAGAGGAAAGTCTAAATCCACTTCAGTACAAAAAACATCCACAACAGAATGGGTCCATTTTTCTTTATTAAATCACGGTGAACTGCAAGGATTTTCAAGAAGTCAAGGCAGGTGTTTCACTGCAGTTGCCTAAGTGCCAACAGAGCTTCATTTTATGTGGCACCCAGTAAGGAATCATATAAATCCCCTGATGTATTACACCTGACATGTTAATAAAAGAAAATAAAATGATAAAATAACTTGGCTTTTCTCACACACTCTGGCTGGTATTTTATTTCATTGCACACAATGCACATGTTTCTTTACTGTCATAGTCTGTGATGGATCCATGACGGAAAAGTTACAAAATGTTTCATAGTGGCAAGCCTAAGCAGATGCATAGCCAGGGTGGTAATCTAAACCTTTTTGAATTTAGAGTCACAAAGACAACGGTATTCAATTCCTAACTTTAAAAAAAAAATACACAGCACCACAAAACTCATCTTCATGACTGATGAGCAAAAGAAGGCCTTGTGGTTTGGATAAACCACTCATCCAAGGAACTGATAGTGGCACAAATATGGACTTGTCTCATTTTAAAGCTAGATTCAGATAGGAAATGCTGACTGTGACAGAGTCAGCCAGAGAGGTTAATGATTGAGAGGGGATTTGAACCAAAGTAGAAAGTAATTGCCAGAAAGCATAAGGCATGGATTAACTAGTATACACACTTCACACTTGCACAAAAACAAGTTAGGGGTGTTGGAGAAATTGCAACAGGTTCAAATGAGTTTGGAATCCTTCAGCAATTTTGCAGACCAATTTGCTTTTACGCTTTGGAGGATCTGCACCAACTCAAGTGCTACTGTGCATGAATAGAAGTGTGTATTAACACCAATGCACATTTGTAGACAGGCAGAAAGTTCCTGTATATCCCTTAAAATAATCTGATTCCATCAATAAGCAGACACTGAAACTACCTGTAAAACACAGACAGAATGGATTTAATAAAATCCACATATTGCTAGATATTGCTGCATGTTCAACCATGTTCAATCCACAGCCTAAAAAAGAACACAGCAAATAAATCTTCAGGCTTAAAAATGACTGGGCACGTACTAAGAGAAAGCAATTCAACAGAAGTCCCCACTTGTGTACGCAAATACTATTTATTGACATCTGTAGAAAGACAAGATTCCCCCTCTTTCCCTTGGCATCTCAGTGTTGAATGAGTTCTATTTCCCATAGGACCAAGGTGAGAAGTCTGTAAATGACAGCTGTACTGTTGCTTAAAAACACACACACCAGTAATCCAAAATGAAATGAGGCAGAGAGTAAGAATTAAAGAAAGGAAACCTTCTCACACAGAGACAGCATGCCTGTTATGTGTGGATGCAGCACATTAGGTGAAATAGAGTGGTGTTTTTGAAAGTTTCTGCCTCTCTCACCCATTTTCATTTCCATTCTTGGTATCCGCCTGCATGCTGCAGAGGATTCTGGGGAAAGAGGGAAGGAGGGGAAGCAGGGCCATTGCATCAACACAGCTGAAGGATCAGCATCTTCTGGCTTTTCTTTCCCAGAAATGTATTTTTATTACAACCGGTCAGTATAAAAGCTACTATTTAATTATTTTCAGTTGATGCCTAAAAATACTTTCTCCCGCTTCTCTCTTTATTATGTTTTACCAACATTTTCCTTCTCTTCTCTTCTCTTCTCTTCTCTTCTCTTCTCTTCTCTTCTCTTCTCTTCTCTTCTCTTCTCTTCTCTTCTCTTCTCTTCTCTCCTCTCCTCTCCTCTCCTCTCCTCTCCTCTCCTCTCCTC
>NW_025335780.1:11679206-11715402 GCF_004798865.1 Varanus komodoensis
CTCTCCTCTCCTCTCCTCTCCTCTCCTCTCCTCTCCTCTCCTCTCCTCTTCGTCTGTGGGCAGAGAGTAACTCAGTTCACATGATCACTACAGGCTGCCATGCATTGCTTAACACACAATGGGTTATAGTATGTGCCAGCTGCCATTCTGGGTATTAAAGCTATGGCAACAATTTTTGAAAAGACCCCTTTCTTAAATCAAAAACAGCCTGTGGGTTGTCCAAGAGTTGTTCAGCCTTCATAAATCCCTTCTTTAGAAACTTTTATGACCCACAACAACTGTCCACTGTGGATTGAATGTTTTAAAGGAAGTCTGGCATGTGCTGCCACTCTCTAGGGTTTGGATAAGCTGCAGCGGACTGTGTTCTTCATGTAAACTAGCCTTCTAACTTGATTCATTGTCTGCATGCAGGACACTCTGGGGCACTTTAATGTGATGAGTGGGGTAAACCCTCTTTAAACACATACTTTTTTGGGGATTCACAAATGGTTCATACAGAGTGTTGGCCAGGCATGCTGCCACTTGCCATTTCCTCAAAGCAGCCAGTGCTCCCTTGCATTAAAAAAATCAGTAGCAATGAGAAAGCTATCTTTTTAGGGAAGGCTGCTTTACCATCTCTGAGCTCAATGCAGACAAGACTGGGATGCTGCTGGTGTGGGCTTCCTCTCACCAGATGGAGGGTGTTCAACCTGTTCTGGATGAAGTTGCCCTCCCCCTGAAGGATTGGGTTCATGGCTTAAGGCCCTTGATTCATATTCACCACTTGAGGCACAGGTGACCTCAGTGGCTTGCAGTGCCTACTGTCAGCTTTGGTCTAACTGCACCCCTATCTGGACTGGGATATCCTGGTTTCAAGAATCAGGGCTGTGGTTAAACAGCTTGGAAACTGATGACTGCAATGCAATGCATTCTATGTGACGCTGCCCTTGAAGACTCCTCAGAAGCTGCAGCTCCTGTAGAATGTGGTAGCCAAATTAAAAATTGAGGCCCATAGGTTTGAACACATAGTCATTCTCATTAATAATCCTTATATGTGTGTGTGTGTGTGTGTGTGTGTGTGTGTGTATTCTTATTAAGTCATATATAAATTCCTATTAAGCCTTGGGCCACAATATGTGATGGAGCACCTCACCCAGCTACAAGCCACTCAGACACTATGCTCAATATCTGGGAATTTCCTCTGAGGGCAGTAATAATAGGGACCTTGTTCTGTGTTGGCCTCCATATATGGGATGTCCTCCCCACTATGGCTTGCCTGACACCAGTGTTGTCATCCTTTTGGCAGCAGGTTAAGACAACCCTTTATGCTGAGGCTTTGAAAGACATGCTTAGTTTCCTGGGGACTCTGGGGATTAACATCCATGGCACTTCGCTTTTACACATCGTTCTCCACTATATGTTTTAGCTTAGGTGGACCCAGGGGATGGTGGAGGACATGCGAGCCTGGAGAAATGTTGTCCATGG
Organism: Varanus komodoensis; assembly: GCF_004798865.1. Lineage (NCBI taxonomy): Eukaryota > Metazoa > Chordata > Lepidosauria > Squamata > Varanidae > Varanus > Varanus komodoensis. The sequence goes on from NW_025335780.1 coordinate 11,680,671, forward strand.
GGTCGTGATGGGTCGGACGCGACTTCGCATATAATATAACATAACAAGACATAACGGGGTCTTTGAATCTACTTTCGCAGTTACATCCATTTGTATCCACATTACAGGAATACTGTTCAAAAGCATATGCTTATCCACAACTATGACATATTTTCCTAAAACAAAATCCATCTCCTTTAAAAGTCCTAGCTTATTTCAAATTGAAATAGACAGGTTTTACCCATTACTGCTACAGAGCTAGCAAAAGTACTGGAAATTTATTCACAAAGTTAGTTTAAAATAGTCATAACTGTCAAGAGGCTAAGCAGGATGAAAATAGGAGCAGTGTTTTACCAGAAACAAGTGCCAGAAAGGTCAGAACTATCCCTGGTAATCAGGGAAGTTTGGAATGTACACAGGAAGACAGAACATAAATAATTACACAGGTATTTGAATATGGTGGGTTACAAAGCTGTCTTCTCCACAAATACTGTTGCTGGACCAAATGACAGACAGATATGTTTGCAAACTCTGGACAACTATGTAACAAAACAAGATGCTTTAATTGCACTGATTTTTCCATTTGTGTCACAAGAAAGGGCTTTTGTTTGGCAGTGTTCTCACTGGAAAGGAAAATATAAATTAATTTCTCCTAAGCAACAGTGTAGAAGGAATTTAACAGAGGCCATTCTGACTTATTTCAGCTAAGCACAGAGGATAATACAAGATGGACTTATTAATTAACCAACAGCTTGGTGTGTATCACTGGGGAAAAAATTTAAAAAACCATGTGGGGAGGGCATATCCTGAATTTTTGTACAGAAAAATTTGACATTCTTTACTATGTAAATCATTGAAATAACACGTTATTATTTCTTTCAAGGAACTCAAGATGGCTCACACAATTCTCCTCTCCCTCTCATTTTTATCTTCACAGCAATAGCCCTGTGAGGTAGGTTGGCTGAGATTCTGTGTCTGTCCCAAAGCCGCCAATGAGCTCCACGGCTGATTGGGAGCTGCAGCCCAGATCTCCAGAATCCCAGTCCTGTACTCTTAACCACTGCAACATATTGACTGTCATGCTTTTGCTTATTAAATTGCTCTTGCTAGATTTCATCATAAAGAGATTCTGTGGATTATGAAGAAATTCCCAGGTGTTTGCTAAAAACACGCTTACCTATTTCATACTTGCCAGTGGCCATGCACACGGCCTCTGCAGTGGCTGGGATGCTGCCTTCTTGCACAACAGTGTTCAACAGAGGTTTGTTTGTGTGAACCAGCATCATTTCATTTGAAGGGGAAGTCACATGTAGACATCACGTGCGTCTGAAGATTCTCCCAAGTGAATAGTGCTGAGTGTGTGTTCCACATGCTCAGAGCAAAGTAGCATGTTGTGATAAGAGTACAAATTGCCAAAATAAAAAGGAGAGCAATAATCTCATGCAACAGCAATGCAGTGCATTTATATGTGAAGGTGAAAGCCCTTCCTGTCCTATTGGAATCGGTGCAGTGAAGGACCACAAAGATGGTGGCCTGTTTGCAGGGTAAGCCATATGGGGAGACACTGAGGGAACTGGGTCTTTTCAGCCTTGAGAAGAGCAGACTCAGGGCACCTGTTAGTGACATACAGGTACATGAGGGGCTGTCATGTGGAGGTGGGTCATGGCTCCCCCCTTCCCTGCAGATGAGGGCAATGGAGCAAAGCTCAGGAAACCAAGATTCAGGAAGCCAGGAAATACTTCCTGACAACTCAAAGGTATGGAATGGTATGGAAATGGGCTTTCATGGACCTCAAAGGTATGGAATGGGCTTTCAGGGGAGGTGGTTGAAGTGAGGGGGCTTAAGGATAGTCTGGACATGCGCATGGTATGCATCCCATGGGTGGAGCAAGCTGGAGTCAGGGGTCAGATTAGATGGCCTGGGAAGCCCCTTCTGACTCACTCTGTTTCTATTCTAGTGAAGACATTTGCAGGACATATAAGGGCTTGCTGAGACCTGCCCAGGCATTCCAGATCCCTAGAACAAAGAAACAATTACTTCATGCCAGTGATATCAGTGAAACTGGAGCCAAGTCATGTAGGCAAGGATCTGAGCCCACCCTCCCAGGTAAGAGCAGAAACCACCAGAATTCAAATGAACCAATCACCATCCATAGTGGGAATTTCAAATCAATGAACCTGTGCCTTGACTGCCTGGTCAGCAAAGGCATAATTGGGGCTGTGCCAATGTTTTGGATCAATCATCCTTTTGCTTGTGACTGAATTATTCTCAAGAATAAAATCCATATTTTTCCTTCTCACTCTTGTCCTGCTGATTGGGGTATGGCACTAAAAGTGGACCCCTTGTGCCCTTCACGTTCATCTTGGAAATTTCGTAGCTTGGTTTCCATAGTAAGGCCTACTTCACTGTGTCAGCTTATTCTAATTTTGCCAGGCTTATTGGACTAGCCCAACTGGTCTGATTCCTGCATGCTAGAAAAGGGTAAATAACAAGAAATTTACTGAATATTCCATGGCCTAGAGCAACTATCCCTGCTCTAAAACAACAAAATATGCTAGGGCAATAGAGCAAATATACTCTTCATAATAAGCATAAATATCACAGGCACCACTGCTGGGGAAGAAACCTTGTTTCCCACATTATCTCTCGCTCAGTATAGATTTAGTCCTGACTGAATCAGCCTTCAGTAGAACATAGAATCTGCCCCACTCCATCTCATGATAGGACCAGTTCTGAGTTTATATTTGAAAAAGGAACTGCTGATGAAGAAATAGGAGAATTAAGACCCATAGCATTCTGATAAGCATTTGAAATACAGTGGCTATTTTATGACAGACAAGAAGAAAAAATAAGTTGTCAAAGAAGTAGGCTTTAAGAAGGAAAAAGAAGTTGTTCTAGAAAGTGAGAACTAGGGCTGGTACTAGCAGTCCTTGAGTAAGTTTAACTTTATACAATGGCAAGAGCTTTGTAATGAATGCACATTAAAAGTTGCATTGAAATAGGGTTCTGCTCTTAATGAAGTAAGTGGTAAAGTGCAGAAATGTGTCCAATGTAGCCAGAGGCTGTGAAGTAACAACTCCGTTTCAGATTTAGAGGCTATAAAAGCTTCTTAGTGAAGTTAATGATGTAACCATTCTGTCAAAACAAAATGAAAGTCTGCCAGCTTTGTTATAGATGTCCTATTTACTTCATAAGACAAAGGGAGAAGTTGGGCATGATGAGATGTTTTCAAGTCATGACAATGAACGAACAGCTTTCAAAAATCCAACTGGCATTTACACATTAATCTCCCACTCAAAGGACAGAGTTTGCAAACAGGCCTCATTTGACATTCCCCAGAATTATTTGAGCAAGATGCTAACAAGTTTTCACCAGTACACTGTTCTTCTGTTAGTTCCCCCATTATTTGAGATCACACATCCAAGTTCACAAACACCTGGGATAGCAAACTCTGTCTTCTTCAGAAAGAGATGCCTTCATAAATCATAGTTGCTATTGTCCAGTATTAGGCTTCAGAGGTATGGATGGGTTCAGATAGTGTGAATTACACATACCTAGGCATGTATTTTGCTAGGAAAAGCCTTTTTAACAGATGAACTGCTAATAGTACTTTGCCTTTTTCAAAAGCTATGGGAAAGCAATACAGGAACACCGAAATGATTTGCTTGTTATTTTCGAAAGGCAAATGGTGAGGGAGAGAATTTTACCACACCATGATTTAAATGAATGAATGAATGAATGAATGAATGAATAAATAAATAGAATTTGATACATCTGATAACAGGAAAGGGAAAGGGGAGATGAAATTGGTTTAATATGATACACAGAAAACCAATGTTTACTGAAAAAAATCAAAAGAACTTTTACAATATTTGCATAGTTCTGGGTAACTCTGAACATGATACTAAATCAAACACATATTTCATAGAAAATTAGAACTTGTTTCAAACTATTTTTCATTCTCCTTCACACTCATGGATGAATAAATGCTCATCAAAACTTACAGCTGCCTTGAGAACATTCATACTGAACAGAGTAGAAATCCTATAAATTAATGAATAAATAAATATAGCTAACCGGCAATTTTTGTATAACTTCTGTGTGCTAAAACACATCTATCTGTTACACATATCAGTGAGCACAGAGCTTTTATGTTTCTCCCACTCCAGCAGTTCCCCCACTGTTACTGTATACTGGATATAATTTTGTTAGCTCCATATGAATTATCTCACTGTTTCTCCCTGTCCCGCCAGTGCCCCATACAAATGTCCTTGCACACCTACCATTCCTGGTTGCACAGAGCAGGTATAACATTTTAGGGCATAACCAAAGGAGCTATTTCCTTATGCTATCCCAGTGAACAAGTGCAACTTGGGGTCAGGAACAGTCAGTATCTGAATCTGAAAATTTTGTTATTTTCCATGTGTCCACAGCTTCCATGAGGAGTTTTTCGATTCAGCCTGGAAGAGAAGCTTTTGTGGACCGAGAAGTTCAGGAGAGGGCGAGAGGGAAGGATTATGCACACTCTCCTTCCTTTTCCTTTTCCAGCTTATATCCTCTCCTGCTGTGCTGGGCAGCACAAGTCTGAACATAAGACTAGAAAAATCATCTGGATTTTTAAAGGAATATTTGGACCTGGCATTTTGGTCCCTAACATGGTTCCCCATTGAGATGTCTCTTGGGATGCCTACAAGCAGACCCCGAAGGCAGCAGATCCCACACACAGTGGTTTCCCAGAAACTGATAGAAGCTACTCTTAAGACGTTGTGAGAATGAGCATGGGGGTACAGTTGGCCTCCCTGGATGAATCATACACTCCACTTTCCCATCTTTCATGAGAGAAGAGGGAGTGAGCAAGGAGGCAGGCAAATATTTAGCCCTTGTAGAGCCTGAGCCCTTGTATAAGTCAAATGTGTAGAAAATACTCTCTTCTGTGAGAAACTAGCCCTTTCAATGTGGATTTCAATGTATTTAGCCACTGATAGAGTAACGACAACTATCTGGATGTGTTAACCCTTCTAAGTGTGTTTATTTTTATTTGTCTTATTATTAGATTGATACAGCACTTGTTTTCCTCTTGTGAGAGACCTGAGGCACATTATATCACTTTCCTCTCCATCATAGACCTTGTTATAAAGTAATTAAAAACAATTAAAGCTTGATTTTAATAGAGAGAAATTCAGGAATTTTTCAAAAGTGTCATTGGAAAGCTGTGAGTGGGGCGGTGGGGGGTGGGTGGGATGAAGAGAAGCTGCAACACTTCAGGTCTTGCTAATACTTTTCCTGAGTTTATAAACCTCAAAATTTGCTGTGGAAATTGTTGTTTAGCAAAGTTGCATCTGACCCATTGATACCCCCTGGACAACTTTCCTCCAGGCCTTCCTGTCCTTCGCCATCCCCCGGAATCCACCAAGCTCCACCAAACTGCTTCAGTGACTCCATCTAGCCACCTCATCCTCTGCTGTCCCCTTCTTCTTTTGCCGTCAATTGTTCCCAGCTTTAGGATCTTCCCCAGTGAGTCCTTCCTTCTCATTAGGTGGCCAAAGTATTTAAGTTTCATCTTCAGGATCTGACTTTCTAAAGAGCAGTCAGGGTTGATCTCCTCTAGGACTGAATGGTTAGATCTCTTCGCAGTCCACGGGCTCTTTAGTTCCTCTTCATTTTCTGCCATTAGATTGGTATCATCTGCATATCTGAGGTTGTTGATATTTCTCCCAGCAATGTTAATTCCAACTGGTGATTCATCTAGCCCTTCCTTTCTCATGATGTGCTCTGCATATAAGTTAAATAGGCAAGGCGGCAGTATACAGCCTTGCCGAACTCCTTTCTCAATTTTGAACCAATCAGTGGTTCCGTGTCCAGTTTTCACTGTTGCTTCTTGACCCACATATAGGTTTCTCAAGAGACAAATAAGATCGTCAGGTATTCCCATCTCTTTAAGAACCTGCCACAATTTGTTGTGATCCACACAATCATAGGCTTTAGCATAGTCAATGAAGCAGAAGTAGATGTTTTTCTGGAACTCCCTAGTTTTCTCCATGATCTCTAGCAATATGTTGGCAATTTGATCTCTAGTTCCTCTGCCTCTTTGAAATCCTGCCTGTACTTCTGGTAGTTCACGGTCCACCTACTGCTGGAGCCTGGCTTGTAGGGTTTTGAGCATAACTTTGCTAGTGTGTGACATGAGTGCAATGATGCAGTAATTCGAACATTCTTTGACACTGCCCTTCTTTGGGATTGGAGTGTAAACTGACCTTTTCCAATCCTGTGGCCAGTGCTGAGTTTTCCAAATTTGCTGGCATATTGAGTGTAGCACTTTTACTGCATCATCTTTTAAGATTTTGAATAGCTCAGCTGGAATACTGTCTCCTCCACCAGCTTTGTTATTGCTCAGACTTCCTAAGGCCCACTACCTTCATATTCCAGGATGTCTGGTTCGAGGTCAGCAACCACCCCATCATGGTAATCAGGCATGTTAAGCTCTTTCTTATATAGTTCTGTGTAATCTTGCCACCTCTTCGTAATCTCTTCCGCCTCTGTTAGATCCCTGCCATTTTGGTCCTTTATAATGCCCATCTTTGCATGAAACATTCCCGTCATATCTCCAATTTTCTTGATGAGATCTCTGGTCCTCCCTATTCTATTGTTTTCTTCTATTCCCTTGCACTGTTCATTTAAAAAGGCATTCTTATTGCTTCTAGCTATTCTCTGGAATTCTGCATTCAATTGGGTGTATCTTTCCCTTTCTCCCCTGCCTTTCGCTTCCCTTCTTTCCTCAGCTATTTGTAAAGCTTCCTCAGACAGCCATTTTGCTTTCTTGCATTTCTTTTTCTTTGGGATGGCTTTAGTTGCTACCTTTTCTACAATCTTGCAAACCTCTGTCCATAGTTATTCAGGCACTCTATCAGATCTAATTCCTGAAATCTATTTGTCACCTCTAGCTGTGACAATAAGTATATATAAAGTCTATAATTATTATACCTATATTGCAGGAGACAGGTCTGTGCTTGTGTAGCTGACACCAGTCCTGCAAAGTAGCAATATGTTGTTATTCCCATATTCAAGGTTCCTTTAAGGCACTATAAGACATCTCTGAAGTGTAGTCTGGTGCTCAGCCTAGTTTAGTTCAGTGTCCCGTGTTGGGTGTTTTAAGGCAATGCAGATAGGGCTGTGAGGTGGATGGTTGCAATAGTACAATTTATCTAGGGTTATAGCAAGTTGTGTGTGTATGTGAGAAAGATGAATGTATGCATGTGCACACACACACTCACACTGTTAGCTTTAGGAAAACCTGAAGGAGGCCCAAGTAAAGCTTCCCCTTATCTTTTTCTGTCTAAAACAGTTCTACCCTGGGACCCCTTCCCTTTATGAGGGAACTCAGTCTCAGTATTTATGGAAATGCATGATCACACTTCATCAGTATAACACATGCTCAAGAAGGCAGCATAGTTTTCAATGTGTTGAAAATGTGTCACACAGAAAAGCAATTGTGGGAGAAGTTGTAGGAGTTGGAAGGGTGGCATGTGCAAAGAAATGGCCCTTTAAAACCCCATTAGCTAGGGCCATGCATGGATAAGTGGAGGAGGGGAGACACTTTGAAAAGGGGTGCCATCAGGTCCTTCGACCTCCACAAAAAGTAGGAGAAGTGAGGGGGATGCTGTGGTATGACTGCTGGATCAGCGTCCTCTTTCTGCTCTACCCAAAAGCGAGCATGTGCGATGACTGTTCCACAAGCAAGCTCCACTGAAGTCCATGAGATTTACTCTGAGAAAGCCCTTGCAAATAATGAGAGTTATGCACATTACAAGGAGTGTGCAGACATGCTCATGCGCAAACATGCACAGTACAAAGCGTGTGTAGATGGTGCACATGTGACATGCGTGGACATGCATTTCAGTCATTGTACAGCAAGGCAAGGGAACAAAGGAGCACATCCCGAAGCCTTGGAAATACATTGCAAATTGCATTTTTTTTTCCAAGGATAAGGAACAGGAGGTGGTAAGCAGCACTGAATTTGCAAGTCAGAAAGAGATAGAAGCTGGGGGTGGGCAGGGTAAGGTGAAGGGCTTGACTAGAAAAATGAGAGAGATTCTACTGTGGGTGTACCATCAAAAACTAATTTTACAGTTTATTCAGACATACAGGAAGGACATGCAGCTTGTAGGCAGTCTCAGAAGGGACCACAAAAATGGATTCTGTACAAACTGTTTTTATAACCTACCATTAACATACACTGTTTGGAGGAAGTGTGAGGGGATCACATAAGCAGTTTGCTAGAGGCACAATGGGGTAAAACAATAGGTTGAATGGATTAAGACAATGCAACACAAAAAGAACTTTCAAAACAGGCAAATATTAGCATAATTAAGGAGAACACGATCTGCAACATGGATTCCTGAAGCTGTTCCAATGTCAGACTTTTAGCAGGCATATTATGGCAGAGCTTTGGGTCAGTTTGTCCTGACAAGCTGCAGGCTGCCTCCAGAGATTCTGCAGTTTGGCTAAAGCCCACACAGAACACTTCCTCTTCCCCACCAGCCGCAGCTCACTGAACCTACTCCTCCTGGCCGGAGAACAGAACTGCAAGTCTGGTATGCACTGTGATATGTAGATCAAAGAGAAACAGCAGCATAGTGATGTAACTGGTCTGAAGAAATCTGGGCTACAGGCAGACAGCATCAAGATCAACAATATTTGACGTGCCAGTGAGTGAGGCATTACTGTGCTGATAAATCTGCCTAGTGCAGAATGCTCTCAGGCACACAAATTTATCAGAAGCCAGGCTTATCTATCTTGGTAGACATGTTGCCCAGGACTTTTCACTGCTCATTTGCCAGACCTAGCAGAAATGGTGGCCCTGTCCTCTGAGGCTATCCAGGTTTTTTATTTTCCTTTTTATTTATTTCTTTAAGTGTACATCCAGGGATCATGCAGTTCTCAGGAAAACATGCAACACCAAAAGGAACATTGCTGTGGTTCGAAACCTAAGCCATACACTATTTGTATAGTTACTGGTTATTAACTATGTGAAGAGAGGAGAGCAAGTAACATAGGCTCACCTCAAATGGTAAATCTTGGAGCCATTTCTCCTCCCACTTCCTTCCAAATGCATAGCCGATAGACAGGAAAGCTGGAAAGTGTTGCCCAAAATATCTGCACCAGATTGGAGCAGAATGCAATAGAGGGGGTCATCCCCACTCACCTCCACACTCCAATTATGAAGAACATAATTTCAGGCAATTCATGTGAAGTTGTTAATCTTACAATGAAGACACTGAAGCTATAAAATATCAACAAGATTATTAAGATTTCTGTATTGTACTTAAGGATTGGAACTCCCCCGCTCCTGGGTGCGCGTGGGTTTGTTTTTATCCCTTTCACCAAATACAGTTCATGATGCTTTTTGAATAGAACACATTTCTGCATTAGTGCCATTCAGTTCCCAAGTTGTTCTATTACTTTATGTAAGCTTCTAAATGTCATGCAATGTCATTCTAAGCAAGAAAATGTACATGTAAACAAGTTGCTCAGTTGGGTAGGAATTGTTAAAATTCCATCCACAAACTGCATATTGCAGTTTTGTCTGACCAAGGGAGGAGGAGGGGAGGGAATTTTGCAACATTCATCTGCATCATCTCAGGACAAGTCTTGAACCGAAATATTTTGGACCTATACCACAAAACATTTTATGTTTTAGGGAATGGGAAAGTGAACTGTTCTTTTTTTTCCTCTCCTGAACCATCCCTACATCACACAGGGAGGATGTGGATATGTTTCACAACAAATATCCCCATCACACAGGTGTCTCCGCACCTTCAGACATTAACCACAAGCTATTAGCCGGACAAGCTCCTTTCCCTGTCTTTTGTTCCCCCTCCCCACTCCAAGTCTTCTTTTCCTCTTCAGCTTCCTGCATATCCTGCAAGCTCTCAGGTTCTTGTCGGGCAATTATGCTCTCCTTCTAATTTCAAGCATATCAATTTGTCCATCTGGCATGTAGATACCACTGTCTTTGGAGGGATGAACAAATCCATTCCACTTCCACTATTTTGGTGAATGGTGTTCCATTGAAAAAACAAGCATACCAAAAATCCTTTCAAGTCCCTAAACCAAAGGAAGTTATTTAGTGTATAAAAATCCAAAGGAAGAAAGTCACATCAAGTTAAGCCATTGCTGAAAAGAGTTGTAAAACTCTAGAGATTTCTACATATTTCTATTTAAAATTCTCTTCACCATCTGGAAGGACATGACAAACAATTAATTTTTCAGCTGGTTATTTGCAAACTGTTGCATGTTACCAGCTGGTAAATGGTTATCTCCCCCCCCCCACAGATTTCCAAATGGATGCATTTCATTTAACTCATGGGGGTAGTGCTATTAGTTTTATAGTCTTTGGTAAACTAAGGTGTTATAAAGCCAGAGCATTGTATTGTATCAACTTAAGAATCTGTTTCTTCTCCTTATCATTATTTTTTCTTTTTTTCAAGCCCATGCTTCAATAGATATTGTTGAAGAAGGTGTGAAGAAGGAAACAGTTAAATACTCGTAGACCTACAGGGGAGAGTTAGGGTGCATGCAGTATAAGTGCCTCCAGGAAGCTAGAAATTTGATTAATATTGCTTGTTCATGCATGAAGCTCGCAAAATTACTCACAGGCAGATAGTAGGAAAGTTAAATTCTAAAAATAAAATTTGCAGCAGAAATTAAGATTTTCACAGTTCTAAATGCCCATCCCCCTGATATATAGATATATGACACTAAAGTAAATAAGGTATGAGTGGGAAATTTAAGAATTTTATGTAACTAAAATATACGGCTGGACAAAAAGAAAATGAAATACTGAAGGAAAAAAAGAAAACCAAGAAATTATGTTGGTTTTCTAAATGTATCTCAACATATTTGATAAGCAAGTATAAGAAAACCATAAACCAATTATTTAAAGGGACCAACGTCATGAATGTCACCAATGTCATGAATGTCACCAATGTCATGAATGTCAGCAATGTCATTTTTATAACGTCATGAATGTCACTTTTGATTCACATAACATGCCAAAAAAAAGAGCACAGGATAAGAGATGTGGAGCAACAGGATACAGCTGAGTTCTAATGCTTTGCAGAACAACAAGAAATAGCCAGTGGATATTTGAGGTAAATATTTCTTCCCACCAGCTGGTAGAGACATTACTTTTTAACTGCCAAAATATGCAAATATTCAATTACTTCAGTACTCTGCTATAGATAACATGGTTGGTGAGCATAGAAATTGCAATGTACACCCATCTGCCCTCTCACTCTGTATACTCTGAGTTACGAGTAGACACAGTTCATGAGAAATATTACTATGGTGTAAACACCAGTGTTTCCAAGTGGGCAACTTGTGGCCATCCAGATGTTTTGACCTTCAACTCCTATCAGCATAAGATGGCATGGCCAATGGAATGAAGGGAAGGGTGGGCTAAAACATCTGAGGGTACATGCTGTCAGCTTCTGATGTAAAATGTGGATAACACCACATGTATATTGTAACACTAGTGCCATATGTCTTGAAGTCCTAATCTGATCTGTATTCCCAAAAACATATACACAGGTCATTCACATGCATTTTAGAAGCAGTGTTTTCAGTTAATGCAGACACTCTTGTGCAATACCAAATTATACATGCATACTGTAACTCTGCTGTCAGTCTAATAATTTGGATGCACAGACACTGATTGATTTAATTAATAAGTAAGTGCCTTTGAAATGTCATGGGCAGGAAAAGGCTGGTGTTTTTGTGGGAAGGATTCCCTGATTCATGTCTAGAGATGTCAGTAAAGTTCAAAATTAGATAGAAAACTTGAAGGCTTGTAAAGTTTGCCACAAAGAACAGGTGAACCTTCTTCAGCACCAGATTGTTTTTCCCTTCTGGCTCTGCCCCAACTTTCAAGTCAGATTGGCTCAGAATAGAAATGCATGGCTATTCCCAGTTTTGAGGTGATAGTTTGAGCTACTTCTGAATTCATCCAAGTTGGGCTGGAGGGAGATCACCCATTTCTACTATGATATTGCCTTCTTATCCCTGTTCACTTCACCATTGCACTTTTTTTCTCTGGATGCCATAACATCCATGGGGTATGGTGTTGAGTCCAAAGCAGTCTTAGACGGTCAGTGTTTATGACATATCCACAGCAATATGAATAAATTCATAAGAAATTATTCTCTAAGCAGATTACTTTTCTGAGACTATTCATTCATTCATTTAATTGAATTTAAGCCTTCCCTGTTAGCTATAAGGCTCCCTTTATGAGACCATTCAGCAATGAGATGTTATTCCACATTAGCAATCAAGGCTAGGACAATGCAGTGGCTAGAATGTTGGACTGGTACTTAGGAGATCTGGATTCTAGTCCTCATTCCATCATGAAGCAATTTCAAGTGACTTGTCTATCAGTATAATCTCTTTCAGAAATTGTCTGTCAGCATAACCTAATTCACAGGTTTATTGTGAGGATAAAATGGAAAAGAGATGGTAATTATGTTAATGTGGATCATAGTGGTTTTATAATAGGCATGCTGAAGGCAGATTTGACTAAAAGAGTATTAAATATAATTGAATATATACATAAGGAAAATTCAAAAGCTGGTATAATAGCACTAGATATTTTTAAAGCTTTTGACTGTGTGGAATGGCCAACAATAAAGATATTAATAGAAAAAATGGGAGTTTGGTTCAAAATTTAGAAATATAATAAATCAATTATACTCATAAAATTTTTCAATGGTGATAGTGAATGATGGTGTACAGAACAAATATTCCTAAGTGAGGTACTAAACAGTGTTGCTCTATCTCTCCAATATTGCTTTATTTATAGAACTGCTAGCAAATTGCATTAGAAATGCTATTTCTAATACTACTTAATAAAAGGTACAAGATTTTAGAATAAAATTAAGATTAGCTTATTTGCATATGGCACATTATTAACAATAAGGGATCCAGTTAAGATTGTGGACCAGATTAAACTACATTTAACAGAATTTGGAGAAATAACAGGCTTACAGGTAAACTGGGACAAATCAGAGATGAAGCTCTTCAACTGTAATAAAGTTGAAAAGGATGAGAGTAATAGCATGTTAGAAGACAAGATATGTACAATTATTATTTAGGTGTAAATATTACAAAAATAGCAATGTTTAAGGGGAAATAATTTTGATAAGTTAAAATATGAAATGAAAGAGAGAATGAATGAATTTAGAAAGATTGGTTTATCATGGTTTGGTAGAATATCAGCATTTAAAATGAAGATTTTACCTAAGATTAATTTTTTGTTCAGATTGTTGCTAATTCAGTTAACAGAGAAAGATTTGAAAGAATGGCAAACTTTTGTAATAGGGGTAAAATAAATTTTGTAATGAGGGTAAAAGTGCAAGGATTGATTTAAAAAGGATGGTACATGCCCCAGAAAACAGGAGGTTTAGGTATTCCCAATGTGAAATTTCATTACATAGCAAATCAAATGAGGTATATACCAGATATAATACTACAGCCAGATAAGATAATATGGGGTAAATTAGAATATCAAGATGTAGTGGAAGATAATAATCCATTATTAAAAAGATAGGAAACCTCTATTTTAAGAATATGGTCAGAATTTGGAATAAATATAGGGACATATTTATCCCATTGATGTTGCTGTTAAATCCACAAAGAAAGATTCCCAGATAATTTGAGGAATAATCTGAGAGAGTAAATATGTTATTAGGTTGAAATATTGATTAAAGAAAATGATGAATAACTGAATGATATAAGCAATACTGGGACATAATACCTCCACCCACTTCTACTGTTAAAGGAGTGTATGGGGAGGTGGGATATCAGCACCCCCTCTGAAAAATAGAGGTGGACTTAACTTTTTAAGCTAAACTGTTATGGATTAGGAAATATTTACAAAGTGTTACCCAAAGGGGAAAAAATACCTGGGTTGGTGCTTTTGTAATTGTTTACCTTGCTTATGACACTACATTTGCTGTTTTCTTTAACTGATGATGGCCTGCCACTACTGTAGTTGCCGCCGCCACCGCCACCACCTAGACATCTTCCCCTTCCCCTTCTTTTGTGATACCAAGTATTTTTTCAAAGAATATAAAGTTTAAAGCACAGCTTAAAGTCTCATATACAACGAAACAAATTATTAAGGCAAGTTGGATTTAGGGAAATAAAATATGCTCTTTTCCCCATATGTGCAATTTCATCCTGCCTCTAGCATTGTACACTTTCGAGGATGATTTGTTAAGGTGCCTGCATGTTTGAAGCATGCACTGGATCTGTTGTCCTTTTGAGTATAATCTACATAATGTGTATTGCATTTACAAATACATGCCATTTCAATGCTATGATCAGAATGCTACAAGAAATATGAGATTAGAAAATCCAGATTTCTGGATTTCTGGATCATTCCCATAATAGACAGATGAATATGCAGGAGAACTGAAATCTAAGAAATATTTTGAAATTCTAGTTGCATGAATCCTGATCCCAGCTGGACATCAGGAGAAACTGATTGACTATTAGAGCAGCACAGCAATGCAACCAATTACCTGGGGAGGTTGTGAGCTCTCCCTCATTGGAATCATTTAAGTGGCAGGTGAGCAGCTATCTGTAAGAAATGATTTAACTTGGAATCCTGTTCAATGGCCTTGTAGGCCCCTTCCAACTGTATTATTCCATGATTCTATTATTCTATGAAATGTGTTCCATTTCCCACTCTACATGTGAGTTGCATCCAAAATTTAGCACACAGACATGACCATTTTTTCAATGTCAACGAAGGAGGTAACAACACAATAAGAGGCAAACAATAGCAAACTTTAATTGAACATAAAAATTTTCTTTATATGGATCACTACTATCCTTGGGAAAAGATTGGCATCAACTAAGGGAGTGATCTTAGGTCCTTAATGCTCCCTGAGGAGACTAAGGTTGCTTTGGTGGATCTATAAGCCAAATTATGCTGTAAATTGAAACTTGGTTTTCTTACATTAACCTCCCTTGTCTGAAAAGGTGGGAGTTGCAGAAAGCAAATAATGGAGAGGGTGAGAATTTTAATCCTCTTACTTCAGTGAGTTGTAGTCCTGATCCAAATTGCCATGCATCTTAATAGAACAAAGATGTTGGCAAAATCCATACGGAGATTTGTATAATTCACTTTTACATCGTTCATTGAGAATTAGCATGGTTGTACTGAAATTCTAGAGAGAAAAAACTTGCTTCTGTCAATGAACAGACGATGGCAAAGGGTGTCTTATAATCCATGAAACCCAGATCCATACATCCCTGCACTAGAGCAGTGCCCTGGCGCTGATGTAGTTGATTCCTTTCCATTCCATGGAAGGAAGCTAATAATAACAGCTTAAAAATGAAATCTTAATTAAAGCATAACATAAAAATACAATTAAAAATTATTGGTTTGGTGCTTTCATGGAACATAAATATAATAGAACCTCTTTTCTTTCTGCCGGCTTAGCTCTTCTCCATCCATGGGATGCATTCCTCGTGCTGGCCAAGTGCTGAATTTGGCATCTCTGAGTCATGCAGACTAGATGTGAAAGAGGATAGACAAGTGGCCACAACTCCTTATGTCTTTGCCTGGACATCAAAAGACTTTCCTGGATGCACCTACCCTATTAATCTGTGTGGCAGAGAAGCAAACAATTTAGCTAGCGCAGGGTTCACGGTATACCATTTCTGTGCTATTAAAAATAACAATAAAAACCCTATAATTCTGCAATGCTTTCTAAGTACTCAGCCATGCACACTTATGAATTGTTTCATTCAGTTGAGATGACAAAGCCCTGGTGGATGTAGTTCACTCTAATACACACACACACACATGCACACACACAAGCTAACTTCTCAGCAATTCCACACTCAAACATTTCATGCTTCTCTCTGGCTATTATCCAAACAGTGTAAATACAAAGCTCTCATATTTCATTTTTTTCCTATGACTGGTCCTGGACTTTCCATCAGTTAATTATGCAAAATGTTTTCTTGAATGGCACTGCAAACAAAAGTGTTGACTGGTGAAAAATAGAAACGAAGAAGCCAATGACATTGTCAAATAGAAATGCAGTTTTTCCAGACCTTGTTATTAGCATTCATTTCATTGCTATGGGGAAATGGTAATAGTTAAATTAGCTTCACCACCTACATTCAGTTGGATTTATCTAGGAAAAGAATGATCACTGATGCAATTCACATGCTACCTTTACTGGAAAGTGGGTCAAGTGGGTATTTGAAGTCAACATGGGAATGATTTTGTATAACAGGTTTGTGTTCCTTTAAAATATTCATGTCACATTATGTTGCCTGAACAGAATGTTACTCAACATTGGCATGTCAGTTACACAATCTTACAACAGAACAGGAAGAAGAAATTGCAAGGTGGTTGTCCTTTTTATGAGTACTCTATCACTTGTCATTTGACATGTGACTTTTTGTTCAGCAAACAACTTTTTCAAAGTTCACTCCTGTTTTTGATGTATGATCCCATGTTAAATATGAAGTAAATATATTACATCCAAGGTGTTAAACAATTAAATTGACACAGTTCAATTTACCTGGGCCCTGCATTTATACCTTGTCCCTACATTCATACCTGGTTCCTAAAATCTAAACTTTGAAACTACACCTGAATCTACATGTGAATTTTTCTGACAGAACAAAGGGATTCTGTTAATTAAATATTTCCTTTTTGGGTGGTAGTCTAACTTTTGCAAATGTTCTTTTAATTACTTTTATAATTGTAAAATGTATAGGAACATTGCTACAAAAAAGTTGTTTCATGAACCATACAGGGAGAAATTATTATGGATGATGGACAACTGTATCTAAAAGAATCACAGGTTTGATTCCAAACAAAGGATAATTTCTCTGGTGAAGTTAGTTTGAAGCATGTTAAAGAAAGGCTTAAATTCTTAGGTTAGGCTATGTTCTCAGCACCTATCCAGGAATCCAGACTGTGATTCAGTTCTCACTTGTGGTGCAGGTATGCTACTGCTAGAGAGAATGTCCAATATTCCACCACAATATTCCAATTATTCCATGCCTTGGACACAGGGATGATTGAGAAGAGATCCTGGCCCTCCCTGTGTAACAACCTTTCAAGTACTTGAAGAGTGCTAACTGATCTGCCCTCTTCTCAAGAATAAACATGCCCATTTCTTTGAGTCACTCTTTATAGGGTTTGCTAGGATTTCCCTGATCATCCAGGCTGCACTCCTTGGAACTTTTTCCAGTTCGTTTGCCTTTTTCTTAAACTGTGGTGCCAGACCAGGATGCAGTACTCAAGAGGAGGCCTAGAATGGGGCAGAAGGGAACTAGAATTAGAGCTTCATATGAAAAGAAGTGAAACTTCTACTAATGCAACCCAAATTAACATCAATCTACTTTGCAGCCACATCACACTGTAGACTCATATTCAGCTTGTGCTAAATAATTCCAAGATCCTCCTCTTTTGCAGTATTGAGTCAAGTATTCCCCATCTTGTAACAATACATTTGGTTTCTTTTTCCTATGTGCAGAACCTGGCATTTGTCCCTACTACATTTCATTCTGTTCTTCATTCTGTTCTTCTATCATTGGCTCGTATTTCTGTCTCCCAGGATATTAGCTATACCACCCAGTTTCGTGTCTTCTGCAAATCCTGCTTCTTCACCTTGCACTTTCCTAGGGAAGAAAACAACTTCCATGTCCACCAGGGAGGTTAAACAAACAGACTAATCAGTAGAACTGGAGTGGAAGTTATTCTGAGTTGCTAACTTTTGCTTTTGTTTGGACTACAATTATGAAAAAAATATGCCTGGAGCTTATTTAAATTTGATTAAAACCATCAAGCATTTACTAGCGTTAGTATTTGATGTGGATGGTGCAATATTTACAAGACCATATTCATTGCAAGATTGTATGTATTCAGTATTTACATGCCATCTATACACATACTTGAGGTTGAACTCAAAAGCCCCTTAAATGATAATTTAGCACTGTTGGATCCCTATATACCTGGGTGCTTTGTGTGGCCTCCCCCTTGATATTACCATGTTTAAATAGCTGCCAACTATTCAAAAACCTAATGCCTTGTTTTGCAAATTTTGATGGGGTTCTTCCCTATCATGAATTTCTTTGGAAAGGATGTTACTGCCAACTAAAAAAGGTGAGTTTGGTTTTCCAGATCTTGCCTTATACCACAGGGCTTGTTTGCTGGCTAGTTCTAAATGCTGGTCTTTCTTCTGTCCACCTTGGTTAGTTTTGGGATCCTTTGGTCTGGATCCTATCTCCAAATGGATAGTATTATTTCTTGGAACACTAAAATAATATGATGCCTCTTACAATTATCAGAGTTAGAGAGGCCTGACATACTGTCATTGTTGTGAGGTGCCATCAGGTCATCTCAACTTTCATTGCTTCCTGGGTCATACATCATGCACGACATTTTCAGCTAGAAAATGTCTGTGCTCAGAGGACCGCTTTAGAATATGTGACTGGTGGAAAATGCTGATGCCCACATCACAAGCATAATTAGTATCTAAATGTTTGTTTGCTGTTGTAATGTGCTGTCAAGTTGTCTCTGACTTATAGTGACCCTATGAATGAAAACCTTCCAAAATGTCCTATCATTGACAGTTACGCTCAACTCTTTTAAATTCAAGGTTGTGGCTTCCTTTATGGAGTCCCTCCATCTCATATTTAGACTTCTGCCTTCAAGTTTCCCCACTGTGATTATCTTCTCTGCTCTTGGAAAAGACAAAGTATGGAAGTTTCTCTTTTTTCAATTTTGCTCCTAAGCTAAGTTATGGCTTGATTTCATCTAGAACCTAACTGTTCTTTCTGTCCATCACAGCTCTCCTCCAGCACTATAGTTTGACCCATTACAGTTTCAACAATTTCTTTATGTTACATTGACCTTATGGGAAAGTCCAGATTTAAAAATAAGTACATCTGGCAAACTTGCACAAACAAGTTGCTGTTGATTTTCAGTCAGTGAATATGGATAATGAGTTTCAGTTATTTTCAGTCCCACATGCAAAGAATGGAAAAAGAATAGCAATGGCAACATCTGTTAAAATCTAGGTTTGACCCTGCTGTATTTTCAACTGAACAGTTAAATTGATCCCATGATTCAGGTTTATACGTACTTATTATCTATGAAAAGATATATCTATAGAGTCATAAAGGCTAATGAAATAGGGAATCAGATGGTTATATTAATCATCATAGATCCACTAGATGATCACTAGAATATTGTTTTTTGTGTGTATCAGAAGGATCTTTGAGTCTTGGGATACATCTTATTCTGTAACACTTCTGTTTTGTGTTTATTGAAAACATCATTTTAATAAGGTTTTATCTATGTCAAATAACTGAGTTATGAAGTTGTAATGCTACTAATGAGCCACTTGCCAACCTGTTCTGGAAATCCAACAGTAACTTCTTTTTTTACTGGTAGTTTTTTTATGGGAAGGTGGGGCATAGACATTATACAATGGATAAACTTAATAATATAATGATCCTTAAGATTCACCTATGAACACTTCTGAAAAAGTCCTGTGGCATGGAAGTTAACACAAGGACAACTTAAGTGGATTTCCTGCATGCTTTTGACAGCTGAAAAATTACAACACTGGAAAGATAAATGACTAATAAAATGGTCTAAGTATAACGGATTGAACAATGCTGTCATTATTTAGTTAAGTAGTACTTAGATACATTTTGTAGCAGTGAATTTTTGTATTTGGCCATAAACATTTTAGATACAAAACATCAGAATACAATTAATTCCAATTTCAACAGCACTAGCATAGCTACATCATATATAGACGATTCAGTTATTCAGATAAAGTTAAATAAAATAAAAAAGCCAAAGGTAAAGCCAAAGCAAAGATTCATGTATTGTGTCAGGTTCTTAATTATTCCACCCCCATAGTTATTATTATTATTATTATTTTGCAAAATGCACATGACATCTGTGTTAGCATTTTGACATCTAATAACACAAAATATACGTCTTGCTGAGGAATGCAGGATAAACTTGTAGTAGCATTACAGTAAATACTTTCTTATTAAAAATCTCATAAAATCAACCAGATATTTAGTATAAGCATGTCGCTAGCTATACATATACGAGTATTAAACTTTAAGCACATGGTCTAAGATTATCGTTCTGTTTTTTGAAAGGCACATGGTATAGTGAAATGGGTGGAGGCACAGCATTTGTTGTATTTAGTCCCATTGGAATAAATAATTAACTTTAGTACCATTGAGATCAAGGAGATTTAGCCTCAATCCAACTCAATTAGTTGGATGTTTGAGTATATATGTTAGGAATAAAATGGTAAAATAACTTCCAAAAAGATCTGAGGTGAAAGTATTGTGTGTGGAGGGAGTTGCACTGAATCCCCTATATGCTGAATATTTGTTTTCAGTAGATTAATTCAATTCCTCATATATAAGGTGTAACTCCATGGGGCAATTATTTACTTCTGTGTCTTCTCTTCCATATCTCACAGTAAGTTTGTATAGTTAGTACTTCATCTGAATGATACGTTAACATGTTAGAGATTCTGCCCTAATAGAACCTCTCTCTTTCTATGTCTTCTAGCCCTAAATATGTTTACAGTAGTGATGCAGGCTATCTAAAGTATGCCTTGCCTTTTTCTGGTTTGTTAGCCTTAATGATCCAGAATCTATGTTCGCTGTGTCTGGCCTGG
Source organism: Varanus komodoensis (assembly GCF_004798865.1). Lineage (NCBI taxonomy): Eukaryota > Metazoa > Chordata > Lepidosauria > Squamata > Varanidae > Varanus > Varanus komodoensis. The sequence goes on from NW_025335780.1 coordinate 11,701,394, forward strand.
ATGAGACAAGTACCTTACATTACAGATCCATAAAATCTTTCCGCAGAAGTAAACTCTAAATGGTATTATTTTTTTCAGTCTACTCAGCAAAGCTTTTAAGATGTATGTGTGTGGAGGAGCTACTCATGAGTCATGTTTGCATGAACTTGTCAACAACAACAAAAAAAAGGGGGGGAGAGAAAAAGATGAGGAGTGTAGAGGAAAGAGCTGAGATCAGCAACTTACCTTTCAGATTTTTCCTCTCTCTTTCAAATGTCCTTTGCTACAGAAAACATGGAACTTCATAAGGGATAAAGCGGCTTCAAGGATCCAGTTTCAGAACCCGAACTAAAACTTTGCACACAGGTGCTGCAATATTGCTCTGATTCACAAACTGAAGAGTGGTGTTTGGTTTGTTTCTATAAAGAAATATCCAGAGTGTGCAAATGGCTCTTGAAAGCTGTGTGACTTGGAGTCAAGAAACACTTAAAAGGGGGACAAAAGATGTTTAGCAGATCAGCTGATCCAAAAGGATATTGAGAGACTGGCTTAACTTTGGCATTAGTGGAGTGGAACATGATCTACTAATGATCTAACTGTTAATTTTGCCTTGCATTTAACTAAAGATTCTACTTTCAAATAGCATCATTTTCACTTTAGCAGATATCATTGGGTTTTCTCAAAACTTAATCAACTCTCATTTGCAGATAAATGAATAGATCTCTAGATATTTTCACTTCTGTGTTTTCACTCCAGCTGCTGTCTCCTGGTGGTCTTTTTAAGACAGTGTGATAACATTTAGCAGTGAAACAACTAATTGAAGTTGTCAAAAGGGGCAGGTAATGAAGCTATGTGCATAGGATCATGCCTTGAGTGGATTTACATGATTATATTTTTTCTCATGGAGTTTCTGACATGTAGTAGCCTAGAAACTTGAAAATCCTATTACATATTGTTTTCATGATAGTACTTTCCACAATGCCAGTGGGAAAGAAATGTGCTACACAACAGGTGCACCAATGTGAATAAATAACCAGTGGATTGCTTGTATCCATGGAATGTTGCTTAAACTATATTTTTAATGCTCCTGACTCCTCATTTTGTAGACAATTAGAATTTCTGATAAAGACTGCTTTGCCACCAAAAATCTCAGGGAATGTCTTCCATTATATTTCTATATTTGAAATAAGTACACTTTTTATATACATGGTTTTAAGCTTTGGGCAATGAAGGAAAGAGCACACTTTCTGGAAGAAAAATGCAAGGAAATGAATGTTTCCCACTCAAAATATGCACTTCGTCCACATGAACAAGTTAAAAAGGGAGGCTTAAAAACTGGAAAAGGAGCACAGCAAAACAAGTGTGACATTTCATTTCAGAGAATGTTGGGGAGTTTGAAAATTGCTGGGTCTCCCATACCTAGGCTATGAGTAATATCAAGAATGGGGCAGCAATGAATATGATCAGAAAGCACATATATTAGATAAATCGACTTTTGAATTGCCCATGTTATATAAATTGTAATGCTGAGTTTGCTGTAGGTATGAAGAATTAAGAAACTAAGACTAGCCTTTCCCAACCTGTGCCTTAGGTAACATGGAAGATAGTAACGAATGCTGAGAAATGTAGTTCAATTGCAGTCCAAATACTCTGGGTTGTATCAGGTTGTAGAACACTGTACCAAAGCTTTGGATTCCACTGATCATGGTAAGCTCCCAAACTTATTCTATGGGCTCTGGCGCTACTTCGTTACTGTAGTTCCAGCCTTCAATGTGCAGTTGAATTTACAGAGTAGGATTGGATGACTGTTCTTCAGCCCTTTGGCATTTGAGCTACGGGGTCCTGCAGGGGACATTCTTGTCTCTAAGGATGCTGAACATCTTTATGAAGATACTGAGTGGTTTGGGGCAAAGTGCTGATGACACACAGCCCTGTCTGTCTGTGACAACTGAATCAGGTGAGACTGTGTAAATTCTGGATCACTGCCTAGACTTAGTGATGGTTTGGATGAAGGCCAATAAGCTGAAGATGCATTCGGGGAAGACCTATGGGAGAGTGGTTCCCCGGACTGGGAGATGGGGATACACTCCTTCTGAAACAACAGGATTGCAGTCTAGTGATGCTTCTTGATCCATCCCTAGCTCTAGAGACCCAGGTACAATAGTGGTACAGTGCCTTATACCAGGTTTAGACGGGCTCAGCAGCCACTGCATCCCCTAAAGAAAACGAGCTTGGCCACAGTGGTACAGTCACTAGTAAGACTGTGCTCTGTTGGTGCTGCACAGAAGCTGGAGATACTGCAGAATGCAGCAGATTGACTGTTGTTAGGAGCTGCCCTTTTCCAGCATGCAACTCCTTTGCTGAAGGAGTTTTGGTCCTGGTGTATGTAGCTATAAGCAACTGGGAAACAGGGGACTTGAAATAGTGACTTCTTCCTTACAAGCCTTTCCATTATCAAGTTCCTGGTAATTCTTCATAAACTTCTAGTCTGTTTGGAATCATTAGTCTGCAATCCACTGAAATCGACCTCCAGCATGGTGGCTCTGCTCCTCTGGAATTCCCTTTCTCTGGAGGTGAGTATACCCTGACATTTGTGGATTTGTATGACATAAGAAGCCACAGTGAGATCTTACCCTTGTGCGTCTGCTCTGTCATCAGGATTCCTGCCTGGTAGGATTAGTTTTCTTAAAACACGGAAAAAATAAACCATTTCTTTTAAGGTACACTGTGGCTTCTCCAGCTGTCTAGACCTGAGGTTGTCATTTTACTTTTGTTGATATGGTAATATTCAACAGTGAGTGTGGAAAGAGTATTTCTAGCCTTTGATCGGCTCCCTAGCAACCCATGCTTGATTGTTCACTTTATTCCCATTGTGTTCATCTTACTGCTTATTTCTGGAAATGCAGTTGGTGCAAAAATACATTGAAAGGGGCAATCGGGAGAAACTGTTGTCATTTCATGAACGTCACTGTGGCAGCTGGAGTGGCTGGGAATCATCAGACATGCAGATTTACTCAGGAGAGGGAAGTGGGGAACCCTCCTCAGCACCACAGAGGAGCAATCAGGGGAAGGCTGCTGTCGTCCACGGGAAAGAACAGGGGAAGAGTGGGAATTTCACTCAGAGGCTACTGGGATGCATGGCAAGTCTGGGAGGACAGAACATGAAGCACAGAAAGCACAGGATGTGCCGGCTCAAGCAAAATCTGCATGTGTGGAAACTGCAGGATTGTGTGCCGTAGCTTGTGAACCGAACCATATGTACTTTCCAGCACCTTCTGAGAACAACTTTGTTATAGAAAATATTCCTTGAAGTCTTTGCCACTTCTTTGTTCCTTTTGTTTTATTGATATTATGTTTTACTATACTGTGTGTGTGTGTGATTAGCACTTTATTGTTCACCACTCTGGAATCTGTTCAGATGCACAATGGTATGGAAGTGTGTTAATCAGCAAACAAACAAACTTTTGTTTTAATGTTACGTCCCCTTTTAGCCTATGAATACAACACAGTGGCAGTACAGACCAAGAGTGTAATGATGTTGCACAAATAAAGAAGTGAGTCAATCTGGAAGAAGTCCGCAAGCATTTTTGGCAAGATTCATTGGGTATAGAGTACTTGATACTGTGGGGAACACATACTTTATGGTGAGAAAATTAGGCCCCAACTATATTGTACAAGGCTGATAAAAATTTAAACCTATAGAATCATTTTGGGGAGGAATCCTACTTTGACTAATCCACGGAGTCATAATAGGGAGTGTTTGAAAGGCAGAACCCATTTTGAACTTGGAATGTTCTCAGCTTTCACTGCCAGCAGTAACTGTTAACAAGAGTAACCTTGCATGGTATTGCCTGAAGAAAGGACATACTATCCCTGAGGTGTTGTTAATCACAGGACTGGGAGTCAAATGAACTTTTAAGGGACTCTGTATCCTCTCAATCATGACACACAGAGAAGAAGAGACAGCTCTGTGAAGAAGGGGAAATAAGTCTAAGGAGAAAGTAACATGCCAGAGAACGCTAATTATAAAGCAATGACAGTATGTGTTCCATAACTGTTTCTGAAGCAGAAACTCAGTGGAGAGAACTCTCTCAAATTGACACTCCCTCAAAGCAAAAGCTCTGAAGCTTAGGACTGGACTTTGATTATGGAAGTTGAAATAGGCCTTGATAATATCACTATGGAAGAAAGTGGGTTTGATTTTGTTCTCTCTTCCTTACCTTGTTTTTGTTCAACAAACTGCTGTTGCTATTAAGAACACATACAGTCACAGAAAGGGGGTGATGAGGGTGATGTTCCCCTAATCCCCTAACTCCTCTTATAAGGAAGTCCTGGTGAATTCCTAATATCCAGTAGAGAACAAAGTTCCAGTGAAGGCTTTTTCTATAATGAGCAGCCATTGGTATCTCCTCTAATAAGGACTTTTCAGAGTTAAGTGTCTGTGGGCACAAGCACCCCTTTACACTGGGGATGTGGTGCGGCTTGGTCTCATTGTAATTTCCCTCTCTCCCTGCTTCTCATGACCCGCCCCCCCCCCCCACTGCTTCTTCTGCACTTCTGCCATAAAGGGACCATGGCATTCTCTCCAATTGTTGACTTTCCCTTGCTGGGATAAGCATGGTTAGTGGTGGAGGAACACTAGAACAAATAAAAAACAAAAGCAGTTTCCTAACTCTAAAGAATATGCTGATCACATGGATTTTCTCATTTAAAATTCATAGCATTCACAGGATGTAGCTGTCCTCTGGACCCTAGACTATACTTCAATCTTGGACCTGGGAATTGAGATGCTGACCACCTGTTTCCTGCCCTCTTACAGGCAGCAGGGGGGAGAACCACATTGGCTGCTCTCCAAAGTCAGAGAAGCATCTTCAGGAAGGCTATGAAGGACCCGGAAAAGAGAGGAGCCTGGAGCAGCCAAGATACGAGGTATTCTGAAGCTATTCCGGCCTGTTCTGCTCCACATTTGTTGCCCATAAGCTTCCAAGTGTGTGGCTTATGAGCAGGCAAAAAGGATTCCTCTGCAAATCATAATACTACATGAATTAAATAGGGTTTGCTTTTACTTACCCTGATGCTAAACATGCTTACTTGGGAATATACATATTGCTGCTGCTCTTGCTGCTATGTGCTATCAAATCATCTCTGTATCATGGCGAGCTGTATATGAAATCCCTCCAGAATGTCCTATCTGTGAAATCCCTGCTTAGTGGTTCTAAATTCAAGACTGTGACTTTCTTTATGGAGTCTGTCTCTTATTCGATCCTCCTCTTCTTCTGCTTTTCCTAGCATGATTGTCTTCCATTTTGCTGTATTAAAGAAGAGTAAAAATAAGAGTAAAAATAGTATCTATAAATATGTACCTATAAAATAAATTTTGAATAGGGAAAAGAAGGAGGAGGAGAGGAGGAAGATGAAGATGATGAAGCAGCAGCAGCAAGGACACTTCAGCTGGCAGTGTCTTCCCCAGAGTGACCTTTCCTGCCAGTGGCAGCAGGACAGGTCTACAGAGTACGGCCCTATTATTTGCTGGTCTGTGGTTCCAAGGTCCAGCCTTAATCCTCACTTCACAGGGTGTCAATAGAAGGGTAGCATGGCCTTCTCACATGTGACCAGATTTTCTGGCACTACTGGAGCCTGCAAAGCAGCAGTCTCCATCCTCAGCTCCTCCCGCTCTGCAAGTGCTGCCCATAAGCCTCCAAGAAGCCCTTGAGTGGTGGGACAAAGGCCAAGAGTGTGTGAGCTCATCTTCCTTTATTCTCAGAGCCTGTACCGGGGAGTTGCTGACTGGGCTCGACTCCTCCATGCAGCCGAATGCTGGACAGAAAGAAGCCCCAGCTTCTTTCAAGGTAAACAATTGAGGCACATTAAAAAGTAATGCTGTTCTGTATAAAGTAATTCTATTTCAGTAGTAAAGAAGCCAGATTTTACCTGTTTGGCACTCTGAAACACTTCAGATGTCTTTTCCCCACAATTTTGGGAACGCTTTTCCCAGTGTGGGTGGCAATGAGTGGCAGGGAGCATGGATTACTCATGCCTTTTCTACAGAGTGAAGTTTGTCATTTCTGTGTTTTGCTCCTCTTCCTCACCAATGGGCATGTGCTACCATTGGTAAGACACCGTCAAAAATAACTGGATCCTCTCAGGGTGATGCTTTATCAATCTGCAGGGATTCCTGCATGTATCAGTGGAAGACAGCACCAAAACCACTCTTGGACACAAGTATATACACTGTCAGATCAAGATTGCTCTCTTTGTGTGTGGGTGTGCACCTGCGCAAGTGTAGCTGTGCATCTGGAAGGTACAAAATGGAGAAGACAGATGCAAATGAATAAAAAGAATAGGGTTCCACAACAAAGCAAGATACATCCCAGTTCTCCTAGTCAAATCTTAATTCCACTGAATATTAGCTGTACATAGGTTCTGCGAGAATACAAAACAGAATGGGGGAAATCTCCACATCCCAACTGTACATTTGACTAGAATACTGTACCTAATTTATATATAGACAGAGACAGGGAGAAGGGTGGGGAGAGAGTAACATAATGCCAATTCATGTCAATAAACTGCACAATGCTATGCCTGTTTATATGGAAGTAATTCACCGTATTCAATGGAGCTTATTACATAGTAAATATATTTAGGATTACAACCTAACAGTATTATTATAATAATGGATATCCAACTTATGACACTATTTATATGAAAATATATATAAATCAACAACAACAGTATGGAAAAATAATAAGGTTTCCTTTACAGAACTCTGGGTATTGTAGGTAGCAGAGGTTTATGTAAAAATTAAAACTCCCCACATAGAACTGAAATTTTCAAGGACTGAGAATTCAAACCATTTTAAATCTGTTTTGTAGATGCAAACCACTCACAGGCTTTGTAGCATTTTTATCATTATATGTCAACTGCAGAAAGAAATGCTAGATTGCATATTGTGTTACATAAAATAATTGTTAATCTTCCCTTTCCACCCTGCACTGCCCTGAACAGCCAATATTCTCCATGACCCTGTAAAAGACCTTTATATCCAACCATAATAAAACTAATACAAAAGTGTTTAGTTTCACCTTACCAGAATCGATGAATTAAAATAGACTATACAACAATAATAAAACATATGAAAGAGAGAGAGAGCACGCTCATGAACACATTTTCTTCTGCTGCTTTTGGTAGTGGCAGGGCTTTTGTAAGATTAAAGTGAGTGAAAGTTTCCTGTAGGTTTTGATTAAAGGATCAACTTTTTTATTATTTTTAAGCTATATCAAAATGGTGGAATGCCTGGAGGGGTTAGTAACCCTGTTGAGTTTGACTTGGGTTCTTCCAAAGCTTAGAAGCTAAAAGGGCATGGGGGATAGTCTCTCTTACTGCTGGTATCCCCAGGCTCATCCAGTTTCATTTCATTTCAAATGCTCTAAAACAGTATTTTTCATGAAAATAACCTTCATAAAGTAGCGAAGATTCTATGCTGCAGTAGTTCATAAAAAAGCTGTAAATGCCTCCGTTACTGAAATGGAGCTTTTAAAGGCATGGCGGAGAAGCATGAGCAGTCATGCACTCCCTTCATGCCTTCGAAATCATTTGTGAAATGTCCTTATGTGCAGAAACTTCATACATTGCCCTTTTTTAGGGGAAAAGATTACATGAATTTACAGGTCATATTTCTGTGCCACGTTTGATACAGCATGATGAGCATTATGCTTCCCACCATGCCTAAAGAGGCAGAGGTCAATGCTGCCACAGTGCTGCAGATCACAGCAGCTACATCTGCTCCATGGGAGTGGTGTATTCGGCACAACAGGGATTCTCCAAGGAAAGGGACGTGCTTCTTTAACCGTCACGTGCTAGGGTGGTATATGCAGCGGCTTGACTTGATTTGGGAAATGTACAGCCTGCGGTCTCTGGTAACCTTCACCTACCTCTGTACTCATCATCTGCGGCTTCGGACCTGCTTCATTTTGCCTTGCTGCCAAGTGTGGGTGCCAAGAATATTCTCCCCAGTCTTGACTCTGGGTTTGGGGTCAGGTTTTTGTAGCCTCCCCACTCCATCATTACCCCTCCCAGTTGGTGGCTTCTTTGCTCCTTTTCCAACACTTTGTCATGCCTATCTTTTGAACATTGTGGGAATTCATCCCTGCCTCGCCGCATTCATGCTGTAGCTAGGCACGCTACGCTCAGCCAATAGTATTGTAATTTACCAGCCAATAGTATTGCAACTTACCCAGCCAATAGCATTGTACTTCACCTGTGTAACCATATAAGGCTTGTGACCATATATAGCAATAAGTACGCTTCCTGTTTCCTGCGCCTGCGCATAAGCAATCAATAAGCATTTTGAATCCTGCGTCTGCGCACAATGATTAGGGAGTTGGCTGATTAACTCGATGGCGATTGGTGTAGGCAAATACAAATGTAACAATCTGTGAATTAATAAAAAGGGGCTGCCGGTGGTGAGGAAGGAGGACATCTTTAAGAGGACATTTTAGGAAGAATTCCTAAAGAAGAACTTCTTTGTTCTCCGGAGTACTCAACCGAGCATGCTTTGAAACTTTATCTCTCGTCTGCAGTGTTTTATTTCTCTCTCTGAACTCTCTCGCACCGATTGTCGGAGCAGGCACTCCGACAGAACATCTTCCTTTTTGTATTTCCCCCATTCCCTCTACTTCCTTGCACACTTGTATTTCAACCTCATATCCTGTTCTTACTCCACCACTGCTAACTTAATCTTGACTTAGTCAGCTTGCACCCTCATTACCCTAAAACCTGTACTCTCATTACCCCGAAATCACCAAGGTCCCTCAGAGTGTTTCAAGTGCCTGAATTTCTGGGTGACTTTCCTAACTCCTTGAAGAAGTGTTGGTCTTTGTTACTAGGCTTCTCTGGTCTTCCAGAGTCCCACTCATTTCAGTGGTCCTGAAGCACCATTTTGAAGTTGTTGAGGGATCTTCTTTATCACTTGGTCTGGTGCCATCAATGCCATGGTTTCACAACTCCGTGAAGGTTCCTTGCACCAGTACTGGAAACAGATGCACATATTATCTAGCAATCAATATCTTGGTAACACTTTAGTGCATTAAATAATTTAGGAAAATGGATCAAGCCACCATGTGAAGATAATTAGATCCATGCCAATTTTAAAGTATTATTTATAATGCATACAATATTTGAAACTAAAATAGGAAGCTAATTATAAGCTTCTTAAGGTTCTTAACAAAATTCAAGCTTGTGATACATTGTCATCTTCTAAGCAATCAAGTGCCATTTAGATTCCTTTATAAGCTATTTGTGGTCCAATAGAGAGCTTGGAGACATACTTTAACCCCTAGCTATTAATTAAAATATACTTCATAAAGAAACAGTCTTGTCAGTGTTTGCTAAATCAAGATACCACAAGGAAATGCATAATTAAACTAAAAGATGCTCTAGAAATATTAGAACACATTGATGGCCATATTTATGTGAACAATGCCAAACCAATCTTACTGGTATTGCTGTCCATTTTCCTAGTTGAGGGAAATGTTATTGCTTTCACTGTCCCTGTACTCCCACCCCTGCTAAAAAGTTCACTTCAGTGTAGACATCAGATGAGCATATTCTAGGACTGAGGTTGAATGAATTGGCTGCTTTAGCTATGGTTGTCAAATCCAGGGCAAAGGCTGCCCATTACCTTCCTTACCAACCTATCCCTATCACATGTTACTCAAGGCCTCTTGTCTTCATTTACTATACAACAGCTTGTCCTGCAGTAACTTATGAACCAGTGTGTGCCATGATAAATTGGCCATAACCATTAAAAACCAGAATAAAAGTATTTATTTACTTTCTGGATTATGGAAGGGAGAGATGGAAGAGAAAAAGGTCACACGTGCTTGGTTCCATGTGTGTATTTACTTGCAGAAGCACTACATTCTTGCTTCAGACTGATAGCTTTCGGAGCAGGCTTCCCCCACCTGGTGACCTTGGGACGCTTTGAACACAAACTTCCATCAGTCCCAGGCAGGATAAGCAGAGATCAGGAATTCTGAGAATTGTAGTCAAAATTCTACTAGGTTGGACAAGGCTACTGTAGTGACTTTGAGAAAGAATGCCAGAAAATGGAACATTAAGGATAATAATATGAAAGGACATATAAATGGGGCTTTCCAAAAATGGCATCATTACTGTACTCCACCCGGTGGAAGGCAAAGGTTACGAGTGCAGTAGTGTGAAGGGTAGGAATATATAAGAAGAGGACACTGCTGATCGGCTGCTGAAGGACAGTGGTCTTCATATCATATTGACATACCCCAGCAGCCACGGCACCTGAAATACAATTTGCCTTGGATGGCTGGAGCAGCACTGGCAACTGCTGCTGTTCTTTCCAGGGGCTGCTGTGGCAGCTCTGTGGAAACCATCATGCTGGATGCAGACAATTCGAGAAACCATGCTGAAATGTGGGAACCATAAAACATTACTGTGATTTCTAAAGACCACAATAGGCCTCAGGTGACATGATAGACCAAGCAAAAAGCCACAAACCTTTTCCTTTCTTTCCTCTCTGGTTAGTTGCTTTTCTTCTCCTGGTTTATATTTATTGCAACTCTCACCCTTCATTGCTCCTTTTCCTCTATAAGTCACATAGCAGGTTAACACCTAGAATTTCAGACACTTTTCACACTTTTACAAATTTCAGATTCTTTTCTGATTATTGTAGGTGTAGAACAGTTCAGTTCTGAACAAGAGAAGATACAAACAGGAAAAGCTGTTCAAGTAGAAGTTAGGTTCATATACCAAGGTGATCAAAAAACTTAAAGAGTTCACTGCTGGGTATATAAAGCTGATAATTGCTTGCCTAGGGTATTCCCAAGGTTCTGTAAAATAGTTCCCCCAGTTTATATAACAAACACAAGGGGGCAGCTGCATATGATCAGCACTTTTTGCCCACTAGTTGTGTTGTTCATTAGGAAAGTTAAGGATATCAAAACAAATACTGTAAAGAAAGAATTCCTGGTTTGATTATTTTTCTTTTTCTACTGATAATCCCAGGAAAAAAGAGAGTATTCTGGGATTACTTGGCAGACAAACAATTCACAGCTATTTCCTGAATAGAGATAATTAATCCTGCATAATCCTTAGCAGATTGCTCTGAAAGTAGCAAATATGAAAATGTAGTCCCTGATCCAAAACTATGCATAGATAGCCCCAATCAGATATTCTAGTATTGGTTTAGTGTGATGGAGAGAACAGTAAAAGAACTAAGGCAACTTCCCACTTCCTACTTCTGAAAAGGTGAGCAGCAGTTTTGTGTGTCCCTAGCCAAGATAAGGCATGTGCAGTCACAGCTACTAGTTCGTTACTCTTTAATGAGACATATAGAAACATCGAAACAGAGCGAGTCAGAAGGGGTCTCCCGGGCCATCTAGTCTGACCTCCGGCACCAGTCGGCTCCACTCACGACATGCCCACCATGTGCACGTCCAGCCTATCCTTGAACACCCGCACCGATGGGGCCTCAACGACCTCTTGTGGAAGCCCATTCCACACCCTTGGGGTCCTGACTGTCAGGAAGTGCTTTCTGGAATCCAAATGGAACCTTGGCTCCCTGATCTTTGCTCCATTGCAGCATGTCCCGCCTTCCTCTGCAGGGGAGAACAGGTCTCTACCTGTCTCCATGTGACATCCCCTCTGAGTCAACATATCCCCTCTGAGTCTCCTCTTCTCCAGGCTGAAGAGACCCAGTTCCCTCAGTCTTGCCTCATACCCCATCCCTGCAAACTGGCCACCAACCCTGTGGCCCTACGCTGCACTGACTCCAACCTGGCTATATCCTTTCTGCAATGAGGGGCCCAAAACTGAGCATAATACTCCAGTTGCGGGTGCACCAGGGTCGTCTAGAGTGGTAGTAATACCCCTCTTGATCTAGAAGCCACACTTCTGGCTATGCAACCAAGGGTGGCGTTCACCCTCTTGACCACCGCATCACACTGCTGACTCATGTTTAGCCTGCAGTCAACCAGAACAGTTTGACTGCAGCTCCTTTTCACAAGTGGTGCTCTCCAGCCACTTGTCACCTAACCTGTACTTATGACAGCTCTTCCTATGCCCCAAGTGCAAGACCTTGCACTTATCCACATTGAACGCCATCCTGTTGTCTCCTGCCCACTTCCGTAGTCTGTCCAGATCCTTTTGGATCTGGAGTACCTGCTCCTCAGTTGTGGCCACTGCTCCAGTTTTAGTGTCGTCTGCAAATTTGATCAGCAGACTGTTCACCCCTTCTTCCATGTCATTAATGAACATATTAAACAGGATGGGCCCCAGGACAGAGCCCAGGGGGACCCCGCTTGTCACTGGCCGCCATCCCGATGATTCTCTGCTAATGGTTACCTTCTGCTTTTGGTCAGTCAACCATGCCGTAATCCACCGGACAGGGCTTTGGTGTATCCAAAAACTCCTCAGTTTCTCCACCAGGATATCATGGGACACTTTGTCAAAGGCCTTGCTGAAATCCAGGTATACCACATCCACTGCATCCCCTCCATCTAGACATCTCGAAACCTTGTCATAGAATTCCACAAGGTTTGTCTGGCAGGACCTGTTTTTGCGGAAGCCATGTTGTGTGGCTGTCAGCCTCCTTTCCCTGTCAGCCTCCCTTCCCTATAGATCTCTCTCTATTATGAGCCTTTCCATTGTTTTTCCTACAATGGACGTAAGGCTAACCGGTCTATAATTCCCCATGTCCCTTCTACTACCCTTTTTGAAAATTGGGACCACTGATGCCACCCTCCAGTCCTCTGGAACTTTAACCATTCTTCACGAGGTCTCAAAAATGGAGGCCAGCGGGCGTGAGAGAACCCCTGCCAATTCTCGAAGTACTTTCAGGTGTAACCAGTCAGGGCCTGGTGCCTTTGAAATGTCCAATGCACTGAGAAGCCCCTTGACTTCAAGGGGGGGTGACTCTAATCTGTGCCCCTAAGTCCCCAGCCTCATCTAATCTCCTATGCAGATATTCCCTGTCCTGCTTTGGGGAGAACACAGAGGCAAAATACTCATTTAGCATCTTTGTCTGTTGGCCTCATATCAGTCACTGGATCTCCTTTCTCCTTATTTAGTGGTCCCACCACTTGTCTCCCCTTCCTCTTCCTAGTTACATGCTGAAAGAAGCCCTTTTTGTTGCTCTTGATATTCTTGGCAAGTCTCAGCTCGTAATCAGCCTTAGCCTTGCAAAGAATCCTTCTGCAATGGGCCTCCTCCTCCTGGTATACCCTTTTGTCTATTTTCCCCAGTACCCATTTCCTACGGAGGTTGCTCTTTTGTCTAATCCCTCTAACCACCTCCTTTTGCATCCATGGTGGCACTTTCCTCCGCCTCCCCACCTTACTGACTAGAGGTATCGTCAAGGCTTGCACCTCCAAAACCTCCCTTTTAAGTGCCATTCACCCCTCCTCAACTCGCTTACCTTCCAGTAACCTATCCCAGGAGACTTTCCCCAGTCTGGCATTCAGTTGGCCAAAGTTGGCCCTCTTGAAGTCCCAGCTTCTAGTGCTTGACCTGCTGCACGTCCCCAGTCCCCTTATCTCAAAGCAAAGGATGGAGTGATCACCCACATCCAGAGCTCCCCTAATCTGTACTTCATCTATCAGCTCCTCCCTATTGGTCAAGACCAAGTCAAGGATGTTTCCCCCCCTCGTCACCTCTGTGTGAAAAACCCTCCCTCTATAGCTTCTAGGAAGCGACGTGACCTGGCTGTCACTGCCAAGTGAGTCTCCCAGGTAATATCCAGGATATTGAAATCTCCCATAATTACTGTGTCTCTCCCACGAGATATCCTTAGAATCTGGCCTGTCAGGACATCATCCAGGGTCTCAAGTTGACCTGGAGGGTGATAACATACCCCATTGTCAGGTCTCTTTCCCTGTCAAAACCTCTAAGTTTCACCCAGACTGCCTCTACCGAATCCCCATCTGTGCTGCATTCTATCTCACTGCATCCTATCCCTTCCCTGACGTATAAAGCCACACCCCCACCTCTCTTTCCCTTCC
>NW_025335780.1:11715502-11739936 GCF_004798865.1 Varanus komodoensis
CCCAGACTGCTTCTACCGAATCCCCATCTGTGCTGCATTCTATCTCACTGCATCCTATCCCTTCCCTGACGTATAAAGCCACACCCCCACCTCTCTTTCCCTTCCTGTCCTTTCTAAAAAGGTGATACCCTTCTATGTTCACATTCCAGACTTGCCTTTCATCCCACCAAGTTTCTGTGATTCCCACCAGGTCATATCCTCGTATTCCCAGGAGAGCTTCAAGCTCTTCCTGCTTATTACCCACGCTCCTAGCATTGGTGTACATGCACCTCAACTCCTTCCCACCGCTTCCTTTCCTTGGAGTTCCCAGCCTCCTCCTTCCTCCCATCCTCCCTGATACTTGTCCCCTCTCTGCAGGAGTCCTATCAGTCCCTGCAGTATCTCTAAAACCCTGCTCCCAGAGCCCTGATCCTCCCCCCACACTTGTCCAGTGCACACACTTTCCTGGGGGGCCTGAACACCCCCCCCCAGCTCAGTTTAAAGTCTTCCGGACAAAGCTCGCTAGAGCATCTCCAAAGGACCTTTTCCCCATCCTCGTGAGGTGTAACCTGTCACTTGCCAGAAGTCCATTGGCAAGAAAACGAGTGCCGTGGTCGAGGAACCTGAAGCGTTCCTTCTGGCACCACACCCTAAGCCAGTCGTTCACCTCGGAGGCCCTCCTCTCCCTTCCTGGCCCAAATCCCTGGACAGGTAAGATTGACGAGAAGGCCACTTGGGCCTTCAGCTCCCTGACTTTCTTCCCCAAGGCCTCGAAGTCTCTGGTGACCCCGACCACACCCTGCCTGGCCACATCGTTTGTACCCACATGGATCACCAGGAGCAGCTGGTGACCCCCGGAGCGAACAAGATGCTCCACTCTGTCCTTCACATGCCGGATGAGTGTGCCCAGCAGGCAGCAAACCTCCCTTGTCTCTAGGTTGGGGCGGCACACTGCTGCCTCAGTGCCCCTCAGCAGGGAGTCCCCAACAGCAATCACCCGCCACTGTGTCTTCCTGGTGGTGGTGGGCGGCCGTGCCCTGGCCCTCACCTTTCCTCTCCGTGCTGGCCTCCTCCTCCTGTGGGTGACATACCTCCATGTCTCTGTGGCTGCTCCTCCCATGGCCTCCCGGGCCTCAGCTAAGGGATGCAGACAAGGGACGATGCCCTTCCTCTCCGCTGCTCCTGGCCCCCTGCCCCCCTGCCCAGCTCCTGCCTTGCCTTCGCCAATCCCCTGGCCACTCAGCCCTCTCTCCCAGCCGGTGCCTCTGCTGCTCTGCTGCTCTGCCAAGAGGCCAGAGCCAAAAGGGTGGCAGTGGCTGAGCACAGCCTTATCAGTCCCTCAGGCCAGTGGCCCCGCCCCCTGCTCCCTCCTGGCCCCTCTAGCCCCTCTGGCCCCGCCCCCTTCCTCTCCGCTGCTCCTGGCCCTCTGCTCCCCTGCCCAGCTCCTGCCTCGCCTTCGCCAGTCCCCTGGCCACTCAGCCCTCTCTCCCAGCCGGTGCCTCTGCTGCTCTGCTGCTCTGCCAAGAGGCCAGAGCCAAAAGGGTGGCAGTGGCTGAGCACAGCCTTATCAGTCCCTCAGGCCGGTGGCCCCGCCCCCTGCTCCCTCCTGGCCCCTCTAGCCCCTCTGGCCCCGCCCCCTTCCTCTCCGCTGCTCCTGGCCCTCTGCTCCCCTGCCCAGCTCCTGCCTTGCCTTCTCCAGTCCCCTGGCCACTCAGCCCTCTCTCCCAGCCTGTGCCTCTGCTGCTCTGCCAAGAGGCCACAGCCAAAAGGGCTTGCAGTGGCTGAGCTTGGCCTTATCAGTCATACTTTTCATGCACGATGGATTACTCACAAACAAATTGCTTCCTTCAGTCTTGGTGCTCCATTTCAAATGTGCTGTGAGAAGGAAACTAAAGAGGATTTAGGCTGCCAGCTTCCAGGGCCCTAGACCTCAGACCCTCCAGCAGAGGATTCTGATGAAGGCAAAACGAAAGCTGTTTCCTCAGGTGTATCAGTCAGTGCCTTATTTTAGGGACTTTTAAGTGAGAAGACCCAATTTCTTTGGAAAGGGAACAGCAGGTCACACTGCAGGTCTACATGTCTCGTCAGCCTAGTAAGATTTCATGTGGCCTTAGCTACCTGCTGAGAAAACATCTTCCAGTCCCACTTGGAGCTATGGAAATTCCCACATACCTCTACCCTTGATTCACCTCCCTTCCCTGTTGGTCTTGTTTCCACCTTATCCTGGGAGTCATAAGGGAACACAAATTAGGACACCAATAATTAAATACAAAATATTGCCAAAGCTATGAGCCAAGAGAAAGAGCTGAACCAAACCGAACGCTTGCAGACTCTGACAGGTATGATGCACTATAAACGGATGGGTCATAGACAAATGTGTACAAATGTGTCCACATGCAGGAATTCAACTAACTACAACTTTTATTGGATTAAAGCATTGGTTGGTGGTTCACTGGCATTTCAGCCATTTTGCTGTTCTCTTTCCCTCCCTCCTTCTCTCTGTGTACTTGTGTGTATGTATGTAATTCTGGGGCAGATCATTAATAAAGCCAATCAGCAAACTAGCACTAGACAGACATCAAAAAGTAATGTTTCATTACCTTGTCTCAAGAGAGACATATGCAGGTACATATTTTATGCACCTGTGTCAGTAATACATAGATGTATTATTTATCTCTATAACTTATTGCGATGCAACTTGTGACCTTCCATTAGTTCACCATTGTTACATAGCTCAGTATTGTCTCCCTGCACTGATTGCTTGCCTATTGGAATCCGGCAGCAGATATGAGTGCTAATGTTCTTCAGCTAACAATACCGTGAGGCATATTGCCCTTGATATTGGAAATAATTTATAACCACCATGACTAGTAGCCATTCCTAGCTTCATAAATTTGTCCCATGACTTTTTAAAGTCATCCAATTTAGCGACCATCGGTGTATTTCGCTGTAGTGGATTCCATGGTTTACTGTTTAAAGAACAAATTTTTCTTTCTGTCCTAAATTTTTCACCATTCACATTCATTTGAAGTCCATGGGTTGTAGTTTGATTTCTCTAATGTGTTTATTTATTTATTTTTATTTCACCCATTAGTCAAAATTACTAGTTTCTACACTGCACATAATTTTATATAGATCTATCATGCCTTTTTTTTAACTTAGTAACCTTCAATCATTTGATAGTTGCTATTCATAATTTTGGTTGTCTAGTTTAGAAAGATTCTTTAAAATAAGATATTTAACCATCCTAAATAATATGGTGCTATCTGCAAATCTGGCTACCTAACTGCTCACCCACACCTCCAGAGAAAATATGCATAAGTTTAAAAGCATTGCCCCCAGTAAATATTCTTGACAACAACAACAATGTAAAAATAAAATAAATTGTGTTACATTGACCACTTTCCAGATTTCTGGTTCAGAGGATGTCATGCCTGATGGCTCAACAGAGGCGTCTACTCACGAGGAAGACCCAGAAGCTAACAGTGAGAGTCAGGCATTGGGACAAGGGGACTTATACTTGGGGCCCAGTGCCCAGACGGCCCCTCTGCAGCCTGACTCTGAGACTTCTGAGCAAGTAACCTCCCCACAGCCTGACCCCTTAGCCCCTGAGCGAATAGCCTTCCCGCAGACTGACGGTGAGGCGTCCGAACGAGTAGCTTCCCCTCATCCTGACTCTGAGGTGCTTGAACAAGTTGCCCCCACGACTCCTGACTCAGACTGCTGGACAGAGTTCAGGAGAACAAGAAGACATAACAGTAAATCTGGCGAACGCTCAACTTAGGCGGAGTTTAAGGCGTCTAGACCAATTGCGACGACAATACAGAGGTTTGTCCCACCCATGAACAGAAAGACGAGACAGGAAGATCTAATACCACGTGGACTTCTGAGGTAGCTCAGAAAGGAGGGGGCAACTGAACTGTGAGGAGCTTATCTGTTACATCGTAAATCTTGTAGCGAATAGCAATAGAAGCCTTTAGTTTTATTGCCAGCTGCTATGTGAGTTAATTGGAGACGTGAGTTGCGACCTCATGACAGCAGATGATCATAGTGATGTTTTGCTTATTTTTTTATTTTTGTTAAAACATCAGCATTTTCACCTTTAATTCTTTAAGGACTCTCAGATGGATACTGTTTGGACCCAATGATTTGTTTTAAATTTGTCAACAAGTTATCAGTGACCGAGCATGAAATATAACTTAGGGTTGTGGTGATGGCTCAATAAATAATGGACATAGATTTTTCTTTCTCCTTTTATCATGAGATTAGAAACAGGAGTCATCCAATGAAGCTACAAGTGGAATAATCAGGATAAGTAAATGGAAGTACTTCACACAGGTATAGTGTAACTATGAAATTCGCTACCATAAGATGTAACAATCCCACCAATTGGGTTTCATAAAATTCATTGAGGGCAAAGCTATCAATAGCTACTCATCCTGATGGTTACCTCTATCAGGGGCATGATGCCCATGTAGATTAGCTTATGGGAAACAAGTGGGAGACCTTATGTCCTACTTGTGGATTTCCTATGGACAGTATGGCCACTGTGTGAACAGGATGTTGGGCTAAATGGACATTCGAGCAGATTCACTCTGGATCTTATGTTTTAAGGTCTAGGACTTCACAGCTAGTCACCAGTAGGTGCCTCAGTTTCCCAGGAGCCTAGCTGAAAAAAATCAGCTCAGGTCAGGCATAGGTATCTTGCATCTTCCTCAACTGAGACAAATAATTCACTGAGTTTCTCTGCAATTTCCTTGTCATCCTTGTCACCCTGTGAATTAGCTGTCTCCCAAGTCAGTTCCCTGCTTCTGATGTATTTAATGTATTGTGATTGTTACTTGGGAATAAGACTCACTGAAATAATTCAATTGAGTGGACATATAATTAAATGTGTATTGCAAGGCTATGGGCCCTAATCATGCCAAATTTTGCAAGGTTAGCTTTTACCCATAATTCTTATCCAATCCAGTTTGCAGCAGCTGGATGGAGAGAGAGTAGAGAGAGTACTGTGTGGAAATACATATATCACAGCAAATCTTAAGCCCACTTCTTTAAACAAACCATACAAAACAACATTTAAATCTGTCCAATGTACATTGTGTAGAACATTGTAACAACTTTGCAAGAGCCTGCTTTTTGATTAATAATGTTATACCCTTCAAAGCAAAAGTACAATGTATATCCCTTCCTAAAAACTGAAAAGTGGAGAGAACTGTTTAGGTATGACATACTTTCATATATTATTGGATTTTTCTAGGTCCCACTGAACCCTTCCAAGACTTTTCTGCAACCACAAATTGTCTCAGTTCAACCTGTCAGCTGCCCAATAGTGTATACAATTTTAATGGCAGAGGCAACTCAAACAGTGTTACTGCCAAACCTTTTAGGTGAACATCGGGATGAATAAATTATAGGGGCTACTGAAAGATTTTCATGAGGATACAAAAGGAGGTGACTATACAGGTGTAAAACCATCGATGTTTCAAGGTTATGTCTGCATTCCTCACCCATGTCCAATATCAAAACTAGGCACATGCAAAATTGGTGGAGTACAGGAGTTATTGTATGCCTTACAATGAGGGAAAGTTGTTTAGAATTTCAAGAATGAAACAAGTGTTAGGAACACAAGGTCAACAGACCTGTCAGATCCCTATCCAGTTGTTAACTCTGGCTAAAGAGATAACTTTTGGAAGCCACAAATAAGACTTGAGGACAATTCAGTGGCCATTCAGTGGATTTCACCTATTTTTTCTAATTACCTTTCTAAATAATCTAGGTTGCTGCTTGTCACCACATTTTGTTACCCTTACAACTGTGTATATAGAAGATTAAATATTAAGGGCATCCTCGTTAACAGAGTTTCTGGATATCAAGCAGACCACAGTTTAATACTGATAACAGGACCACAATTATGTGTTATACACATGGAACAGTAAATGGTGGTGTTTGGGAGAAAATTTCAAGCTTGAAGAGATTTTAAGCAAGGGGATCAAAACTAACATTCCTCCCTCCCTCCCTCCCTCCTGCTCCTCTGCCTCTCCAACCTGCCCTGCCGTGCGGTGCCATTCTATGCTTCTGGTGAAAATTACACATGCACCTGGAACTTGTGCAGTTCCACACAGGGTAGATGTTATATGAGGTACAGGAAAGTGTCCGCAAGTCATTCTTGCATCTTCTCCGGGTTTTACGATCACAATGACTGAAGTCATTCTCAGCTTAACCTACTTTGCAGAGTTTCTGTGACATTAAGGTGCTTCCTTTGAAAGGGGTAAAAGATCAATTTAACTGATAAATAGCAATCAGGACATTCAAGATAATGTTGTTGTTCAGAAAAGTCCTGTTGAGGATATTTCACTCAATCCCACTCCCCTTTTTCTATTTCTTTGGTGATCTTTGCTTTACTTCAACAAGTCTTATGCCCTTATGCAAACCTGTGTGTGGAAGGTGCTGTTTCAGCTACATGAGGACTGATATTTACCTCTGAACACTGGCAAAAGAAGGAGTAATACATTCACTCAACCCATCATTTGCTCAAACAACATGTAACCAAAAAGTAAAATCCTCCTTTAATCAATAGTATCTTGAAATATACCCAAACTCACAGTGAGATTTATACTGTTATAATGTTGCTGTAGCAACAGGATGACTGACTAAGTTGTTGCCTGGGAGACCACTAAATATTGTCATGGTGATAAAGAAAGTGTTCTTTTTTATTCAAATGTTTGCATAAGCAGGTTTTCAAAAGAAAGATACAAACACAGAACAGCTGTGGAGATATCAATTAACAGCTGCCATTTGAACTGTCATTCTTAAAAGCTGAGAAATAATGTGGGCTGCAAGAAGCATCTTTTCTTGGCTTCTATGATACAAAATTAGTTTTAATGTTAATTAAGACCCATGGCTGTTTAAACGGTACTTTGAAAATTGCATTTTCAAAGTATTACTGTGTGGTATGTCTTTGTGGAAGACTTAAAAATGGAATACCTCTTATCATAAGCCAAAATTCATGAACACAGTGGTAGATTCCGTGTGGAAAAAACAGATCACCATAGGAGTGTAATATGGTGAAATAGTAGCACAATCCTATTCATGGCTAGAAATCATAATCACCACCATCCTACAACTCCTGGCATGCCCAGCTAGGCTGGTTGGGAAGTGTCAAGAGTTGTAGGAATTTGTTATCTAACCATCCATAGGGCTGCACCCTAAAACCTACAGGCTTAGGTTGGGATCTTTGTATATTAAGTCATGATTGTGGTGTTGAACAGGTTGCCTCTTCCTTCTGAACACTATACTATCTATGTCAGGGATAACTGTATTCATAGAATTTGGGAGGTGCCATTGGCTGAAATCTTTTTTAGCTGATTTCGAAAAGAATGTACAAAAATTCACAAGTATTTGAATATTTGGAACAGGAATGAGGAGAAACCACTCTAGCTGTGCCCTTCTGAATTGCCAAATTCAATGTCCTCTCTGCAAGGATAGGGACTGTGTGCCTCCGTATCCATTGGGATTCTCCAGAGAAAATCTGTTTTTTAAGGCATGTGTAATGTCAAAACGAAATGAAATTCTTACCCATCTGCACCAGTCGAATTCCATGCATGCAGCTATGCCAAGTTTGGAAAATGGGATGCTCAAGACTGGGCAACCCAGATTCAACAGCACAGGCGGAGTTGAATATGCAAACCCACTTACTGAAGATCCAGAATTAAATCCTATGCATGGTTAGACAGAAGGAGCATGTAAGATTTTTCTCCCCCACTCCCTTTCTAACTGCCTATAGATTTCTGACTGTAAGCAAAACATTTACAGGAAGGACAACACCTTCAGCTGCAGTTTCTTCTGTGTCAGATCATTTATTTATTTATCCATTTATTTATTTCTGAAATTGATTTCATCCCAGATATGAAGATGCTTGTGTTGGGGGGATATTATTTATAGATCCTTATCTTCTTTCTCTCTCTCTGAAATTCTCACCCACCCCAGCAAGATGTGAGTAATCAAATGCTACAAAAAGAACTTCTCAGTCCCAGCATACCTGGATAGCTGAAAACAACTGTGATTTATAGTGCGTCCATCTGGGGAAACCTTGCTCATTAAGAATAATCCAATGTGAAGTACAAATGTTAATGGTAACAGTGAGGTTTTTATTTTAGGTGCAAATAAAGAGGGCTTCTAAAATTAGCCCAAGCCTTGTCACCATGCTTTAATGTAAGTGTCAGATGGAGAACTTTATTGTTGTTGTCGCCTCCTGCTTTTCTTCCAAGGTCCAAGGAGCTGCAGGTGATATGCATGACTGTCTGCCCACAGCCCTGCCTCTCAAATTGTATCCTCAACTGTGGGTGGAAGGTTAGCCTTAGAGAGCGTGTCTGGTCCAAAATCACCCAGCCAGCTTCATGGTTCAGGCAGATTTGAGCCTGGGTTTCTGCATTCCACTATAACTGCTATACCACATTAGCTGACACGAGCCAGTTAAGAGGAGCTCATGGAGTGCTTCCTTTCTGCGTGTTCAGTCGCTGGAGCACCAACAGCCCAGGGGCAGCAGAGGCATCCATGCTCTAGCCAGAAGGCATCCTAAGGCATGGGCCTTTGGGCCTCCTCCTCTGTGGGCCTCCTTTTCTGTGGGCTACTCTTTCTCCATATGACACTCCTATGGTGATCTGTTTTTCCACACAGAATCTACCACTGTGTTCACAATGTGAATTTTGGCTTATGATGAGAAGTACTCCATTTTTAAGTTTTCCATAAAGGCATACCACAGAGTAATACTTTATGCAATTTTGAAAGTACCATTTAAACAGCCGTGGGTCTTAATTAACATCAAAACAAATTTTGAATCATATAAGCCCAAGACAAGGTGCTTCTTGCAGCCCACATTATTTCTCAGCTTTTAAGAATGGGCTCTCTTTCCAGAGATAACAGGACAGCAGCATAATGCCTGTTCCTATTATATAACTTTTAAGAGGCAGGAGCAAAATTCTTCAACATTATGATGATGTGGGCTGTGAAGACGTTGGGCACCACAGAAAGAAATTGGGGCGAAGTGGTGGGGGGAAGAGAGGGACAGAGATCCTCTCTGTATATCTATTTCTAGCAGCTTCAATATGCATTTTGAAAAAAGTCATGCCACAGTAAAGATAAAAGCTTGTGTCACGATGTAACTGCTAAAGTTCCAGACTCCCTTGGTGTCCTCCTACCACCCACCACCCTACCGTGGATGAACGTGTCTGTTTTCTACATTCTGATGGCTGCATGCACAAAATGCTTAACCTGGATCTGTTCTATGGGTTATGACATTGTATGTCATGCCATTCCATTTGTTTTAGCATCAGTCACTGATTTTCCTCCTTGGTGGTGGGATGCATTGAAAAGAGAGGATGCTCTGTCCTACTTTCAGATGTTATTACTGCAAAGCACAGTAAGCACAGAAGTGTATTCCGCTATCTACTATTATTTGTGGGTCTCCGTTAATGCATGCATCGCTGCTGGGAAAATAACACTCGATGCTATTCTCCCTCTCTTTAGTTTTTAGTCTTTCTCCACATTTTTGGCCTTCTGATACTACTAGCATAGATTTATGATACTGTCACTTCTGCAGGGCCATTGACATTTTCAAAGCTGAAAAGTAAAAGCTTTAGATATATAACAGCTGGTTAATAAAATGAATGAAGGACAAAAGACATATTGTAATGCTGCCCTCTGTGAATCCTGTTTCTGCCTAAGAAATTTAATAGAACACCATTACATATGCCCACTACTTAGTAATCTTCCACATGTAAAACACCAGCCTTTAAAAGAATAGCTATCTTGCTGTGCTAGATTAGCTAAGAGAAATTATTGTAACTATATTCATATAGTGATAAGTAAAACATATGGAAAATAAGAATTACATTTATATGTGTATTGGACTGAGGAACTACTATTAGGAATCACCTGTGTGAAAAGGTAGTGGCTCAAGAATATTTTAGATCATCCCTTCAGCACTTACCCCATGGGTCAAATTGATGTACAATAACAACACAACATTGAAAGCACATGAAAGAAAACCAGTAAAGCATATTTTAAAACTGGATATTAATGTCAGGAAGAGAAAATGCATGAACTATCAAAAGTTCAACAGAACTATGAGTTGAAGTTAACCTAATCTCCCTGGATAGGGTATTCTACAACTGAGGTGCAGATCCATGAAAGACCCTGTTGTGAGCGCCCGCCAACCTCAGCTCTCGAGGAACCTTCCAACAAGGCCAATTCTAAATGCTAATTTCAGACAGGCATCTTTCAGATAACCTGGCCTTAAATAAATACTTTATTAGGTAAACATTAACAACTATTTGTGGCCAAGCTTCTTGTCCTCACACAATACAAGAACGTACTAGTTACAAGATTCTCTCTCTCTCTCTCTCTCTCTCTCTCTCTCTCTCTCTCTCTCTCTCAAACCAAATCATAAACAACTTGATCTTTTTAACTTTTGCCAGAGGTAAATTCTGTACAGTGTTTGACACAAGTACCAAGCTGAACACTGCCATGTACCTTTCTCTGTACAGACTCTGCATTATGGATGTATACTCTGAAATATTAATGTCCTTCAAGGAAAACCCATTTTTTACTATTTTACAATGTTTTACAGGTCTTCCTTATACTCAAGCATGTCCTTTGTTCATTTTGGTTCTTTCCTGCCTCACCTAACCACAATCCTCCACATTTAATCACTTATATTTGATAGAATTAGATGTACTGAGGAAATAAATGAACAAATAAATCTGCATTACACGCTGCCTTTCCACACAACTGGTTCATACCTGGTTTGAGAGAGGCAACTGATGTGTAGGCAGGAACAGGTTGTTTATCCTTTCTGGTGTTA
The DNA here is from genome assembly GCF_004798865.1 of Varanus komodoensis. NCBI lineage: Eukaryota > Metazoa > Chordata > Lepidosauria > Squamata > Varanidae > Varanus > Varanus komodoensis. The sequence goes on from NW_025335780.1 coordinate 11,726,346, forward strand.
GCCCAAAAGAAAGAGGTGAAGACAGAGGCTTTGCTAGCTCCTTCTTCACGAATGTATATGTGCGTGTGTGTTATGCACCTGAGCTTGAGTTCAGCTTTCTGATCCCCAAAGTGCAACTCACTGATTTGGAAAATATCTTTGGATCTGAGTCCAAGCATTCAGAACAAATTTTGAATTAAGTTTTTCCTATGTTCAGTCTGAGTTCTGCTTAGTGGACTTCCAGAAGCAAGAAGATACCCAAGTACAGTTCTCGGTATCAGAATATGAGCCTTCAAGGTACTGCATAGTTTTCCAAGCTAATATTCCCCACCTTCTCCCAATATACCTACTGTTCAACACTGTGACTCTGTCTGTCCACTTTGTCCAAAACCCACCATCAGCCTGAAAAATTCTCCCTCTTTCTTGTAGAAATCAACTTTTCATTCAAACCACCAGCCTTTGCCATCTATTACTAAATTTCTATGAAATAACATTTTAGTGGTTCACAGTGGCAGAAGGAATCACAAGGATTCAGCATTCATGTTTACAGGGAAGTATAAGCCATGGTTCTGGAGCACCACAGCTAGCATGGAGTCAGAATCAATGAGAAATCAGAAGCATAGCATCTGCTCCAAAGCTAGGATCCTGGTTTGTTGTTAACTTTTCAAAGGGAATTTTGCTCATTTATGAATCCCGGCTTGTTTAGGGGGTCTTGTGTTCAGATAATATGTTAAACTTTCAGATTCTGGTTAGTTTAGCCTTTTGCACTAACAGGGAGGAATGATGCATGCAGCTCTTTCCATATTAAGTCAGGTTTCTCTGCTGCACTCCTCTTATTGAAAGGAATGGCACTGCCATGCTGGTCGCATTAATTTTAATACTGCTTGCACAAAATAATTCCCATTGTAAAAAAGTCCAGAAGCTGTTAGAAAATCGCAGAGCTGCTGCTGGATAAGGGTAACTTACTGCTGCTAACTTTACAAGAGAGAAAAGGGGGATGCTTTATTAATGGATTAAACAAACATAAAGCCACATAAAAGAAGAGCACATGACATTTTAATTAAACTTCTGCTATCGAACACAAGAATAATTGATTGATATCTTGATGTACAGAACACACTTTAGAAAACATTTCATTTAAAAAGTGTCATCCTGTAGCAAGTAATTTTTAAAGCTTTTTGTTTGCCTTCCCTTGGTATAAATGAGTGATTTTTTTTGCAATTCAGATTAGTTAAGTTTTCCTGTCCAAAAACTCCATTTATTTGGAGTAGAACATTGCTTCTACTTATACCTGAAATACAGAGGCAAAGATTTCTGAAACATTCCAAGGATATGTTGCACTGATATTTTACTGGATAGCATATTATCCATAATATCTGAAAGTCTTAAAATAAGCAATTAAGGGGTGCAGAGAATGAGTATCATTGCACAAAACAACAAGTGTCTATTCTTGTCAATCAAAAGAAATGCAGTGTGACAAGCAAACTATGTGTGACACAGAATATTTGATTATAGCATGACTCCTCTGGAAATGAAGCGCATACCCTAGTCAATAATGAAAAAGGAGCATATAACTTAATTAAAAGAATATCAATTTAAAATACTTTCAGAATGACATCAACATTGTAAATGCCTTAACACGGGCTTGCATGGTGGAAGCCACGAAGGTGAATGCAGCTCGACAGGCACAAGTGGGAGATCCGTCCAAATCCTGAGGGTGATGAACTATGCTGCTGGTGGTGATTAGGGTGAACAAAAGGAGGAAGTTGATCTGGCCACTGCTGTCCTTGACTTGGCAGCAGCTGACATGTCAACGTAATCCTGCCTTCCCAAAATGCCTTGGCAGAGCTGCACAGAGATTTCAGAGTGAACAGTGTTGGCACAAAAGTGGAAATGGGACAGAGTGTGTGGAGGGGGATGTTCCCTCAGGAGCTGTCCCAAAATTATCTATCTATCTATCTATCTATCTATCTATCTATCTATCTATCTATCTATCTATCATCTATCTATCTATCTATCTATCTATCTATCTATCTATCTATCTGGGATATTTTTACCCTGTCCATCACTCTGAGTCTCTGGACGGCTTACAATAAATACAGCAATATAAATACCCCAAACAATGATAAACAATTACCTTGTGTTGTCAGTCTGCTGTTTGCCACTACTATGATTAGTGAATGTTTTGTTTTTTGCTTTGGTATCTTTCTTGTTGTCCTTTATCAGCTCCTTCACATTCAGAAGCCAAGTGCGGTGGCGTGAAATCTTCCTTTGTCTTTGCGGATGGAGCACTATCACACAGTCCATTTGGAGGCAGCAGGCAAGACCAGCAAAGGCAGGCCAGGCCATGTGGACCACACAACTCTTCCTCCATGCAGCAGTCTATCCCTGCCTTATGGTGCATGTGGAACCAAAGGATCATGAGTGTGGCTATTATCATAACAGTCCCTCAGTGAAGCCTTCTAACTGTTCCATGAGGAAAAGCCATCTTTGCTGGACCCTGGTGTGCTGTTGGGAACCTTGTGGTCCATTGCACCTGTCCAGTGCCCCCTAAGCAAGCTTCTTTCCTTCAGCTACAGTGGAGAATGCTGCCCCATGCAGAAGTAGGAGGTGGTATGAGCAACTGAGAGACTGTACTAATTCAGCCTTTGCCAGAACTGTTGGGGCCTGAGCAATGACAAGAAGGACATGATCCAACCCTTGATGTACATCAGTCCCTCAAGAGATGATGGTGTGAGGCCATTGTATTTGCGGCCTACATTGTCCTGAATTCTTTCAGTGAAAGGAATTCAGTCTCACAACTTCAATGTACATAAATAATGGTGCAACAAATAAGTTAATCAAAATGATGCTGATGCCATCAACATAAATGTCTTCTGTTCTGTTCTGGGTAAATATCTGCATTAGTCTATTCCAATAATCCAGCCTGGATTGTATGTTCATTTTTGTGCTTGGGACACTGCTTGGAAGTGACAGCACAGTGAAAAACCTATGTGTTAAAATCATCTCAGTCACATTTTGTCTATGAAAATTCCCAGATGAAAATGTGTGGGAACGATGTTGACTTTAGTGTGAAAGGCATTACTGATTGCCTTTAAAATGTAGTTTTAAAATTTTCATCAATGTCCAAAAAACACAAAGTGTACCTGTCTTCTGATACAGCAATATATACTCTGACATTGGGGCTATAATCCAAGGACTTTTCTCTTTGTGTTAGCTAATGAAGACCAAACAGAGCCATCCACAAGAGACAAGGCAGGTAGAATGCCCTTGAGAGATGGATGTACTGACAGTACATATTATTAAATTAGGTGCCTGTCGATTGATAGCAGGACTTCCAAGTTTCATGGAACAGCACAAGAAGCATATGGTAAAATATTCATTATCAATACTGAAAGCTATGAAGCAAAAAGATGTAAAATCTCTCTCTCTCTCTCTCACACACACACACACAAACACACATGCACGCACGCGCACGAGACATTTCAGACATAGAGGCCAAATGCTATAAGCATTAATGGTGTATGGTTTGAGTGGTTCCAGGTACTGAGAATAAGTATTTCATTTTTTAACATTATAATTATATCCTGACTTTTAAAATTCAGATCTCCAAGTCCCAGTCCAACAGTATAACCAAAATACCACAGTGAATATCTGCTATTTTCATCATGGCTCATGACTGCCATCCCTCATATACTGAAGCCTCCAGTGACAACAACTGTGGAGAGGTATTAAAACCATTTTCAGGTTCTTCTGAGTTGGGACCCACTGCCTTGGATCTCATGTCTTGTCCACGCAACCCTCAGAAGGTGCCACTACCATCAGAGTGGACTTCAAAATTTCTGGTGAACAAAGAGACTATTGGGGTCAGTCTGCAGCTGAGTCACCTTTTCTCCAAGCTTCATTTCCTAGGAGAAACCAATACTAGGAGGAAAAGCCTCCTGACCTTTTAATAGTTAGATGCAGCATCTGAAGCAATGACATTTCCCCTGGCTTGACTATAAAAGGCTGCCATTTGCTACCAGACTTTTCCAGAAAAACCTGTTAGTTCTCTAGCTCCAGGATTCTTTACCAAAGTCCTGAAGACTAACCTTAGATCTAGATGTAGCCCTGTCAGGGACTGAGGTTCCTCCTTCACACATTCACAACCACAGACCTTTTCCTTGCACAGTGGTCTTTATTAACCAAAAGCACAAAACCAACAGGATGAATATCTCAGCAGGCACAGAGAGGTTTGTTGAACCCAATCTAGTATTTACCTCTAGGAAATCTTATGAGCATGCCTGGGTCCCATCCCTTCAGGAGGGGCCTTCTGAAAACAAACACACCTCGTCTCTGCATGCCAATTCTCTGGTCCACCCTTCTCTGCTGACAATGTGTCATGTGGTCAAGAGTCTTTCCCATCTTTTCTGATTCTGCAAAATTCCCCTGCTCCAAGTTCCCTCCTGCCATCTGCACATTTTGGTTATTCCCAGAGATTGCCTGGCCACTTGGTGAATCTGGCCTTGAGATAAATGTATGTCTGGGGATGGTCCACATTCCCTGGAACTTTCCTGTGCTTCTCTTCTTCTGATTCTGGAGACCAGCCAGCAGCCCAGCCAACTCTCTCAGATACAGTCCTCTTGAGTCAGGATGATGGATTTCCTGATGCAACATTATAATTCCTTTCATACTTTAGTGCTAAGTTTAATGACTGCTTTGTTTTTCCACTTCATGAAATGTAACATGATACAAAAAGGGCCATGGCTCATACTTTGCATAGAGAAAGTGCTCGATTCAATCCACAACTTATCTAGGTAATGCTCTGGGTGGATGGACCACCATTCTGATATCATATAATACCATGTAAGGTATTGTCTATGTTTCCATGGCCTATTGATCCTTATTATTGAAGGCTGTCCTATAGTAAGCCATGGCCTTGTCAAACTTATGCTGCTTTCATGGCAGATGTTCCACATTTAATCCCCCACTTATTTGGCTCTGCTTCCAATTCTCCTAGAGGAGGGGGTGCAGATAACAGTATGATAACATAAATATAGTATAATGTAGACACCGCTCTTTCATACAGCATGGGTTCCTGATCTCCTGAATTGCATTATCTCCTCTGCAGGGGCAGGGAGCATGAGAAGAATATCTGTGTCTGCACCCCAAGAGAATTAGGTTTGCTCTGGTCTCGTATTTCTTGTCTGCATGTACGTTCTGTATCAGTTATGATCATTTCCCCATCCATCTCTTCATTTACCTTAAAACGTAGATATTATTTCCAAGAATCCCATGTCCTCCTTAAAGATTAACACTTTGCATTAACAAACCATGTTCATCTATACAGGCAAATCTCTGAGGGATGTTTTGATGACTTATAATGATGCCTCCAGTCATACATGCTTATATGTTGTCAACACTGCTGTACATCTGGTCATGTAAATCAGGACCACCATATTTGATCTTGATCTATATTCTCTTCCTGGAAAGAAATTTGATCTATTGAAATTCCATTGTCCTCTAATGGAATTTCATGTTTTGTGAGCTGCCCCGAGGCTTTGGTGAAGGGGCGGCATAGAAATTTTCTAAATAAATAAATAAACAGCATAATTCTATACATTTTTATTCGGAAGCATCACCCACTGACTTATGTTACTCCCATGTAAGTATGCATAACATTGTTTACCCCAGTTATCCTTGTTCACTTTTTAAAGATTATTTTAGGCCAAAGTTATCCATGCAATACAAATGGAACCATTTTCCCCCAGTCAAATTATACCCATAGACAATATTACAAAGTAAATATTTAAGTACACAGTGCTACATTTTGAGCTAGGTGCTGGTAGTCAGAACCATACATTACGCTACATTTGTGTCCTGTTCTCTGTGTGTGCTTTCTTTGCAGCAGCGGAAGGAACCTCAGAGTTGGATATTCATGTGTTTTGGAAAATACACATGAATTCCAACCTAGAACACACACAAACATACGCAGAGGGAGAGGGAGCCCTTGCACCTACTCTAGGTTGAAAATAAAAGGGAAGCATAGACACTGGACACATGTTTAAACCATTGCCTGATTTCATCCTGGAATATTCTGCATGGTACTCTAAAGTTTATTTAAAGTTTCCATGATGCACTTAAGCTTTATTCCAGTATTCATTCTGTTCACCTGATGACTGAATGAAGGGAGAGGATATCAATATGCATGAAATCTCTGTCCCCAGCTGCTCAGTCTTCCATCTTCCTGTTTTCAGGGGGCAACTCCGAAGGAGGCTTACATCGTGTTAACTTGAACATGTGTGAAATCCCCTGTGTGGTTGGGAAGCCTATGAAAGCAGGGTTCCTGATCGCATGGAGTCTTCAAGGTACGCATGTAGAAGCCTTGCTCCTCTTCTATACAGGGAAGCCAAAAGCTGAGTGGCGAATGGGGTGATGGGACTGGAGCTTGCATAAAGTCTGCCCCTTTTAACACTCCATAGAGCACACACAAAACTGCCCTGGAGTAAAACTTCAGAAGCTACCAGGTCCTTTCATTTCCAGTATTTTTAAAGAATCTATGTCTTCCTGGTTTCCTTCCAGACATCTGAGGTCAGCTAATAAGTTAAAGCAACTTCTGTTTATTTTGTTTGGCAATGCCGTTTCCAGTAGAAGTCATTTTATTAAGCCAAATGATGTGACAAACTAATGGGATTTTCCTTTTTTTTTCCTAGCATGATCTGAAATCCTGTGAGACTATTTTCTGCACCCAACTGTGACTTGGGGCTTGATTCATAAAGTAAACGTGCCAACATTCACAGGTGTAGAGCAATGCTTGCATAAATATAGCTAAGATCCCACCTGGATGACAAGTGTAAAAGATGCTCAGAAACTGCTCTTCATTTTGGCATAAAGAAAGCAGAAAAAATGGTGCAAAACAAAATTGTACTCTTTGAGATAAGAATTCTATTATTGACCCAAATGGCAGCTGAGATTGACATATGATGTCACCAAGTCAACTGGAAGAAGCTGAACCAGGTAAGCAAAACTAAAAGTATCAGCATTTTCCCAGAAACAACAGAAGCACACATAGGACATTAAATTGGAAGAGTAACATTTTAAAGTTGACATTTACCTTACCTGGCAGTTTTACTTGCCAGCAATAAAAGCTCCAAAGGTATGAAGCTGCTTTCACTTTCTTCGAGCTACTAATTGCCTCGGCATCTAAAGTGGCTTTTAGAGCTTACCGTGTAACACGCATTTTCTTCTGTTTTTCGTTATTGCAGTAAGAATGTTGGTTCTTTTTAAAGGCTTTTAGCAGCTTGGTGGAAATCATAAACACTACTCAAATATTTTGTGCAGTGACTCCTTATTAATCATAGTTTTACTCAAGTTTCCCAAAATTATTATGAAAGATTTTCTCCATCTTGCCAACATCATTTTAATTTCCTTCCAAATCCCTGTCAGTGTTTTTTCTTAGTAGAACCCCACAATTCACTTCAACTATCACTTTAGGCTAAATCCAACACAATCTTGACAGACATGGAAAACTTCCAGAAAGGGGGAGGGATCCTAAATTTTCTAGGGATGTGCAATCCCACCCCCAGTGCTGCACATTTTATTAAAATTATTTTAGTTTCTTTTGAGAAGGAAGGCACAAATTTTCTTTGGATTTCACTTTAGGGAACATGTTGCTGACAGCTCTATGTTTATCTAAGGAGGAAATGCTATTTTCCTGAGCATAGTCCCTCCACTAAGAAGATGTCAGAAATTATACATAAAGTCCTTGCCTTTTCTCTCTGCCTCTGAGCTAGAAGGCCAATTCATCACCAGTCTTCACATGAAGCAAGAAGAGAGGAGGCCACCAAGGTGGACAAATCAAATTTCCCCCAGCTTAGAAACATAGAAACAGCGAGTCAGAAGGGGTCTCCCAGGCCATCTAGTCTGACCTCCGGCACCAGCTGGCTCCGCTCACGACATGCCCACTATGTGCATGTCCAGCCTATCCTTGAACACCCGCACCGATGGGGCCTCAACGACCTCTTGTGGAAGCCCATTCCACACCCTCGGGGTCCTGACTGTCAGGAAATGGAGCTTGTGAAGCTGAACTTTTGCCTACCTGCCTGCTGGACTTGGGGATTTTCGAGAGGCAACATTTCAACAGGAGGCCACAGCATGCCCTCTGCTGTGCCAGGCAGCCAGGGAGAAAATGCTGGAGAAGCTTTCCACTTGGTGGAACTTTCCATACAGACTGGAGGACTTGATGGCAACAGAACTCCAAGGATAGTTTTCCAAAAAATCTGGAAAGTTCTGAGCAAAGAGCAGGGTCCTGCCCATGAGGAGGAAAACCCACATGTAACCACTAAAGAAACAGTCCAGACTGCAACTGGGGAATAAAAGACAGCCAGCCCATCTGCCTTTCCCAAGACCTCTTCCTTCAGTTCTGTGCTCAAGGTGCAGATGAAGCCAAGCTCCTTGGACACTTCAGTCTAAGCTCAGTTCCATGTATGATGGAACCCCTGCCTCCCCTTTCTCTCCCTGATGTAGCCAGTTAAAGGCACTCGGATCAATAGGTATTTCTCTAGGCTGGGAAAAGGAATGGAGGTGCTGAATCTGGAGGCCAGGAGAAGCCACCCATTTTGCTGCTGCTGCAGGCACAGAGTTATAGAAGACATTTCTGATATCTTCCTTCCAAGTAGTGATGGGTGGTGGGGTGAGGGTGAGTGTATTATTATGGTTATTTATATCTCACCATTATTCTCTCCTGGAAGAATCCAAGGTGGTGTTGGACATACCCGGCTGGCTGGCATAAAGTCTGAGCAGGCTGGTCACATCCTCAAGTGTTATCAGTGTAACCAGAGCCTCCATGTGGTCAGGGATTTAGAGGGATCCCTCTCTAGAAGATCCCAGTGTAACCTCCAGGTAACCCAGCCTCCCAGGTAAGTGAGGGGATCACTTGAATTCAAACACTCGTGGTAGAAATTTCAACCCAATAAGCAGCTGTCCTCACTACCTGATCAGCAGTGGTATAAAAGAGGACTGCCCCATACTTTCTGGGTCACTTGCCCCTTTGCTGTGACTTTGTTCTTGAGAATAAAAATACAGGAGTTCTTTTTCTCTCTTTACTCCTGTTGTGTTTAATTGGGTGGTGTGCGCCAGGGTCATTCCCATTATGTCTTTCAGTGATTTGCATGGCATTTCTTTTATCTGTTATCCTCACAATAACCTTGTACGGTAGGTTAGGCTGAGGGGTAGCAAGTGACCCAAAATCACCCACTGAGCTTCATGGCTAAGTTATGATTAGCACCTGAATCTTCTTCCACTCCTTGACTGACCACCACACCACACAGGTTCTCACACCATACTGGTTAGAAGCTAAACCTATTGGTACAAAGCTATACCACATCCTCTTCCTCCTGGGAGCAGCGGAGAGAGAGAGAGAGAATGCAAATGAGAGCTTTTTCAGGGAGCTTAGGTGACAGGGTATAAGGAATCTATCAGTCTATAATTGATTGCCTATATCCTTTCAAACCATGTCTAAAACTTTGGAAACAGCCTGATTTGATCCAAATGACTTTTGGAGAAATGTTGCTTTGCTTTCAAAGGGGTCAACATTTTCCAGAAGCAGCTTTCTCCAGTCTGGACTTTAGACTTTATCCAAAGTACATGCACATCTCACAAACAAATCTCTCTGTGGATCTATAAAATCAGTCTGGACTCCAGGTATAATATATTCCACAGACAACTTGCGATTTGTGTGGCAATCTGTATTTATTTCTATTGTAGCAAGTAATACCACTGGAGTGCCTGAAAATTCAGAATGCTGATAACATCTGCTTGTAAGCTGGAGATTTACATTTTGCAGATCAACAGCATATTTTTCAAGCTCAGCCATCTTAAATAAGGTGCATGCAAAGCTCATTAGAAGCAATAATTTTCTTGTCAAAGGTGTGTGTGTCACTGCTGTTCCACTCAAGACCGGAAAAGTCTAACTCATTTTAAATTAATTAATATTAAAGAAAAATCACACACACACACACACACACTCCTTACTCAAGTTTACAAAAAACTGATGAATTCAGATAAGAACACAATTTGGATTTTTGGACATCTATTTAGGTGGCACATTTGTATCTGGTGGTGTCAGCCCTTCCTGCTTTTGTATAATCATAGGCCCTTGATTGCCCATAAGTTCTGTGTGATATTAACTAAATTGTGCAGGAAACTGTGCGGCACCATATCCTTGGGAGGAGATGAAGGACACCACTGATGGGTAATAGGCAATCTCTTCCCATGAACAGGTTCTCCAATGGTTCCATAACAGGGATGGCTAAACTCACAGATGATGCGAGTTGCATTCCAATGCCATCTGGAGCCCAGGCATTCTCCACCCAATATACATGGTTAAACAGAATTCAACCAAAACCTTGTCCAGATAGAGTATAACACACATGCTCATTAATCAAGCCATATATCTCGATTTTTCATCCTTACATTAGACAGTAGGCTTATATTTAGTTTATTTTACCCTGGCTGTTCTGCAAATATCAATGATAGAGTAAGAATTATACTTAGTAAATTTCTTTATTTCTTTAGAGTTAGTGCTTTATTATTATCTATGCTCTCTTCTGTTGCCTTTTTGAAAGTGTCATTTTCATATAAAATGAAATTTCATGGGAAAAGTATGAATGTTTGACCATTGTTATAGTTATGTAAAGGGTTATTAAAAGCTTATTATATAAAAAGTTGGGTCCACTTGTCCAGTCCAGTTGTATTTAGATCAAAGGTGTTGAAATGAATCAGACTTACATTAGTAATTACTAACTGAAGTTGTATTTACAGTGGGTCCATTCTCAGTATGACAAAATCTGCATCCAATTTAAGGAGTAGAAGTAGCTATAACAAATTGTCTTAAAATGCATGGCTTAAAAAGATAATATAATAGTGACTATATCCAAGAGCAATATTGCTAGCATTTTCATTCCTACCGTCCTCCTCCTTTGATTGAAAACTGAATGATCCTCTTGCATAGAGGCCTTAAACAAGCAGAACATTTAAAAAAGTTTAAATAATATTTATCTTATTTTACAAAGTATTTTAGCAAAAAGTATAATTATAGATTTTTTGGACTTCGTAATTTTGACATCAGCCCTTTCACTGTTTGTTAGTGAGGAGAATAAATTATGAATTATAGATAGATGTTATATAATTCAAGAAAGTTAAAGCCTACTCAATCTTTTTCCTGTGTGAGGGTGGGGGTGTGTGTAGACCTGTATAACCTGACAAATTTATGTATTTATGAACTGACAATAGCCTCAAGCCTAACATACAAAATTCTGGCATTATGCTACCTGTTAGATCTAGTTGAGCTTTGATAAAAAAGGCAAAAGGTAAAATTTGGAATGGCTGAAGAACAGGTGCCAAGCCTGTGGCATGAAGCTAGTTTCAGGAGACGAATGTGTGGAAAACACCTGGGAACCAGCTTGGTGGTTGTTCAGTCTATTGGCACCAGCCAGGTGTGTAAAGAATTACTGGATGATTATTGAGATGCTTTTGTAGGAAATACAGAGGGAATAATGGTCCATGGCAACAGCAGCATCCTTCTCCACTTGTTTTGGAGACTGGAGTCAGGGGAGAGGGAAGGTATGCGGGGATAAAATCCTATTGGGGTAATGAGAATTGGTAGATGACTGAAACGACATCCTTGCTGAAATTGTAACGGATTATTAGGAAGCATCTGCTGTGTAAAAGTTGTGCCTGGATATACAATTTTAAAGAGCTTGCATGAGGCCCCTCCCCATAGCTATCATAATTACACTGCATATGTAAATGCACACACATGCACGCACACAGCCATTAATAGAACATTCAATCAAGAAAAGACCTGCATAATTATTTCTACTTCCAGAAAGTTAAGTACTCGTCAGAGTGACTAACAACCGAAGCAGTCTAGAAATTGTGCTGATTATTAAAGACGACTACCACCATCACTACTACCACCTAATGGCCTCCTCTCCTCTCCTCTCCTCTCCTCTCCTCTCCTCTCCTCTCCTCTCCCATTCCCCACTCTCACTGAGGCTATTGCTTCAGACACAAGGTCTGGTTTGCCCTCATTCCTACAAATCTGGAATGGCAAACACTGGGCGGGTTCCCATTTGAACTCCCATGCAAGCCACACTCGATAGAGCATTGTGCAGTCAACCTTGCCCTACTGCCCTCAGAACATCTTGGCAGTTTCCTATGGAGGCTCAACAGTAGACTAGTCCATAACACTCCACAGTTTGAAAAGTCTTGCTTTCACCTTTCTCAAACTTGTGTACCTGCGTTGGGGTTAGTGGGGCTGTTTTCTGTTTTAATTTAGGACAGTTTCATATCTGAAACTTCTCCACACTGGTATTTCTACACGAAGGGTCCCTCTCTAACTCCATCGATTTCTTTTATTGCCTTTTTACCCCCATAGTTTCAACCTCCTCAAGTGAATTAGGTTTTACTGGAGACCAAGTTCAATACCATCCCAAATATTGTATTTTTTAGCAATCTATGGGTGTGAAAGCTGGACAATGGAGAAATTGATGTGTTTGAAACGTGGTGCTGGAGGACAGCTTTTTGAGTACCCTGGACCAATGGATAGATAAACAAATGAGTCCTCAATCAAATCAAGTCAGAAGTTTCTCTAGAACCAAAAATGACAAAACTGAGAAAGCAAGACTCACCAAAGAAAAACATGCTACAGAAAGCAAAGGCAGGAGATGAAAGAGAAGACCAAATATGAGATGGATTGACTCCATTCAGGAAAACACAGCTTTGAACTCGGAGGAGCTGAATGGAGCTGTCACAGACAGGACATTTTGGGTACCTTTAATTCAGAGAGTGAACCTAGGTAAAAAGTGATTTGATGTCACATAACAACAACAGGTAAGTGAATGGCTTTACTTTTCAGGCTCTTTTTTTAAGGAGCGGCCTGAGGATAAATGCTTTCTTGATAGCTTCCCTCAGGTAAATCCTGTTTTATTAGAGATCAAGTTCAAGAACAAATTATTAGGAACAAATAATACATTGTGCTTTAGCAGCTGCCAGAGTTTCTGACATTTTATCTTGGCCTAGCCATCTTTAATCACTGGGCAGTAAGTGACAGGACAGCTCCTGTCCCATTAAGTGGGTTACAATCGCAGCTGTCCACCTCCTCTCCTTCTAGCCACTGCCCCAGCTTCAATAGTCTCTTCTGTTTGCATGCTACCTGGGGATATGTCTCTTCAGTTTTTTTTCCCTCAGAGACCTAAATTCTTTATGACTACTCTCTGGAGTTAAACTTAATTTAACCTTGGTATCTTGTTTAAACTGGTCATAGTGTTCATGTACTCATCCCTCATATCTCTTGACACTTCACTTAAACCTCAAATAATTTAAGGTCTGACACATTTCATCCACTGATCATCTGGAATGTCATAATCTGTACAGACTCATTCAAAATTACTAAAGGCGGTTTCCACATTGTTTCTTTTTAGCTCTCTTGAGAACCTCTTCATATTATACGTGAGTTATGAGTAGTACTGCAATCCTGCTCTCCTTTGCTCCCTCTCTTTAAGCATCAGCATTATCATTCTTAATTCCTTCCTTCCTTCCTTCCTTCCTTCCTTCCTTCCTTCCTTCCTTC
>NW_025335780.1:11740036-11752668 GCF_004798865.1 Varanus komodoensis
CCTTCCTTCCTTCCTTCCTTCCTTCCTTCCTTCCTTCCTTCCCTTTTCAGCAGCTGCCAGACAATTCAAACTGTCTCTTTTTCTTCTTCCTCTTTCTCTCTCCTTCTCTCCCTTTCAGATTGCTTTTGTCTTTCCTCTTTGTCAAATCTGGCCAACTCAAACTCTCCTGCATTTCCTCCTCCTCCTCCTCCTCACCCCATCAGATCAGGAGTACTGGAAGCTGAAGTCTGAAGCATCTGAAGCTCTACATACTCTCCAACACTGTGTTAATGAACCCTCATCTCACAGGGAAGGTACAGGGAAGAAAAAGCCATAGTTCCTGGGCCCCTGCGAATGCAAGAAAGAACTAGCTTCTGTAGTGTATAACCCCACCATACATGCCTTCTACAAATGGTCCACAGCAACAGCATATCATAAGCACTGCATCATCTGCTGAGTGCCTGTGCACCCTGCTGTGTGGATGCTCAAGAACAATTGTTCTAGTGTAAAACAAAGTCATCCCTGGGTAAGTGCCATGATATACATTGTGAACACAAGCTCTTAAAAGAAGACAACTTTATTAGAACAATGGTACATTATGCAAATATATTCTGCCAAATTCTTCATACCTTTGTAACCCAGTAAAGATATTATAATATCTTTTTAGGTCACTGCAGTTTTTGGAGTATTCGACTTTATTACAATACTCCTATAGAGAAGAATGCTCAGAGTTCTTTTCCTTGAAGAGGAGGCACCTAATTCAGAACCTATCAGTAAGTGCTGGCAGTCTAAATTGCTCTTTCCAATGTACATTATCTCATGCTTATTGAGAGGCGCTTCAGCTAAATCAAACTGCAATTGCTTTTTTGAAGACTTGAGAATTTGCATGCTACATACTGTCACTACAAGTGAGGAATAAAAGGAGCTGGAAATTGAATCGGGGTTACAATCAGCTTCATGTGCTATTCAAATGTCCAGGAGTGTCCTTTCATGCCTTCCAATGCCCAAGCAGAGAAAATGAATGTATGAAAAGTGCTGTATGATGACTTTTCCTTTCTAGCTTTGGAGGTGTTTATGATGGTACCACCAATGTTGCAGAAATACAGTAAGATCTTGGCAGCACCAGCATATACTCACTTGCTTGGAAGTGAATCCTATTGATCCCAATGAGACTTTCCTCAGACTGGATTGCAGCTCAAGAAGTTCTGTGCTAGATAAGACTTATCTAGTCTAGATAAGGTTCAGTTCTCCTCCTCCACACCCCACCCCAGCATTTAGACAAATGTTTCTGAAAAGTCCACCAGCAATAAAAACATGTTTCTTTGTCCTCAGAACTGCCCCCAACTGCTATTCAATATGGGGTATACTGCTTCTGAACTTGGATGGTCTATGCAGTTTTCATGACAAATAGAATCGGTGCAAGGGCCTGATCCAGATGAGTAAAGAAGGCATACAGGGCTTTTAAAATCCTGTTTAAAATCCTGCATCTATTCTAGAATTAAAATGAACAGCAGATGCAATAAATGTACCTTCTAGACACATATTTAGAGTTAAATATGTGTTTTGTTCCAAAGTATTCTTTAAGGGAAAGGGGGGAAGCATACAAAGAGCATACACAGCCTCTTTTTTCCAGGTATAAAAATGGTAATCTTTTAGGAGCAAAGATCTAAACTTAAGGCAGAAGTTAGACACACAAGCCTTGCCAAAATTCATCTGACAACCATTACTGTGAATTATCCAGTGGATATTAAGCAATCTTTATGCAAATGTTTGTTAAGGTCAGATAAAGGAGTTTGTCCAGGTTTTCTCAGGGAAGTTGAGGTAGGGAAAAAATCAAACAAAAAAGATACAGGTCCTGAAATGAAACTATAGAATAAGATCTTTTCCAGCCTGGGAAATAGTCACTTTTATGAGAAAGGCTGCCTCTGTCAACACATGAGACCAAATGAATCTGAACAACATTCCCAGCCCTATCTTGAGAAACCTAGGACTTTTACATCTTTTCACAGAGAAGTGTTGGGTCACTGTGCAAGCAGGAGACCCTTCCTGCCTCCCTGCCTCACTGCAGCCTCCATTGCCCATGAAAAGCCATTCTTGAGGTTTGGGGAACCTTCACGAAAAGTCTAGGATGTTGTGTGGTCGATGGAAGTGAAAAACGCGAGCAGAAGAAACCTGTGCAAGTTGGAATTTGCTTCTGCCTGCCATTTTAAGTAGTTGTCCACCCTAATTGCATCCCTGTGGTCACTTTGCCCTACTCAGACTCTCAGAAGAAGTTTTCAAGAAGTTTATGGAACTTTAAGAGGGTTCCTCACTGCATGAGCTGACTTTCTGTTCACACAGCCTTGGACACAACCCAAATTCTCTGCAAAAAAACCCCCCAGAGTTGATCAATACACTCTGAAAATGATGCATTCCAAGCTCACTTTAAGCATGTTTTGAAAGCTCATGAAACTGGGACTTGCTACATATGCACAGATACACCCATCCCTGCAAACTTCCATCTTAGTTGTTGTATTCTTGGTCTGTTATACTTGGATGTTCTGTCCATCACATGCACAAAATATAATTCAAGACTTTAGAAAAAGGAACACTCTCTCCTTCTCTGGAGCAAGTGGCTACAGCTACCTATAAATTAGCAAGAGTGAGAGAGAAAGGGGGAAAGGCAGGAGGAGGAGGAGGAGGAGGAGGAGGAGGAGGAGGAGGAGGAGGAGGAGAAGAAGAAGAAGAAGAAGAAGAAGAAGAAGAAGAAGAAGAAGAAGAAGGCAGCATTGACTTGCAGAGAAGTTGCATGTGCTAATCCATGGGAATAGATCCAAATTTAAAAATTACTATTATAATTTAAATAAAAATGCTGTACATCTCATAATGTACAGAGCACAAACTGGTGGCCAGGGTGCCTTGTCCAGTCCGCTGCCCAGGCGCTGTGCACAAGTAGCCTCAAGGTTCAGCCTTGCTTTCTGGTGGTTCTTCAGCCTTGCACTAGATAGAAGGTCCCTTCAAAAAGCGAGTACCTCCAAAATGAAATGTGGTCTTTTAGCAACCCTCTGAGCATGGAATAGTTGCATGTGAAAGTGGGCACATGGCCACCCTGTGTGGGTCCAGCAGTTGTCTTACAAGCCTAGGATTTTATAAGATTGTTCCTCATCGCTAGTGGCTGCAGTTGGGTCAGCAGAGTTAAATCACTGCTACCCTTTCAAACAGCAACCAAACATGTCAGTGCAAGAGATTTAGACAGAATAATATGACAAGGAAGCTACAAGCATGCATTCTATGTGCAGGTTTTATATAAACAGCATGGTGGTATATCCAGGGTGTCCAAATTCTAGATATTTTGTTGTTGGCCTGTCATTTCTAACAGGTGTAGTTTGTTAACGGTATTGTCTGTTATAGTTCAGCTGCTATACAATAACCCTCATCTCTTATTGATGGAGGGGTACCCTGAGATGCATGGTGCATTCATTTGCTGTGGCTGTTGATATGGGTAGCATTTTCTTTATTGAACTCCAAATATCTGTCTTTTCCCTTTCCGTTGTTCAGTGATGAATCATTGACTATTTTCACATTTCACTGTTAGAGGGAGACCTCTCAACTGTTTAAAGTCATGGGCTGTAGAATAATCCTGGACATTCAATAGTCTAGTCAGCATGTAAAATGCTGTTTAATAGAATTCATATCATTGCCAAATGACTCCCTGTTGGTCAGGATGTATCCCAGTTTCTGGCATACTGCTATCATAAGGACATGTGTCTTTTCCAGACAGGAATAAATCAGCAGCTCATTGACAAAGAAACTGAAAACTACCAACTGTGCTCAGTGCTGAATGCCTTAATGGACACAAACATAAAAAATTGTGACACTTTACCCCCCGCCAACCCCCTCTGCTTTCTTTAATGGGGTATTGTCACTACGCATGGACAAGCATCTCAATATTTTGCTCATTAATGATATTAACTGTTATTATTAACTATTTTGCATTTTGTACATGCTTCCTGAAATAGAATCATGTGCGTGTGTGTGTGCATTGAACAGTTCAGTTTAAAATATAAGAAAAACAAATATCTGTTCAACTGTTCAATCTTGTCTGCCAATTCTGAGCAGCCAATTCCATCCTGAAATATAAACTTTGTGAAATCGAGAGAGTATCAACAGCCATAAAGACTGAAGTTGCCTGGAAATTAGGACTGAATCGAACAAGGTTTTCTTTTTGGAAGGCTGATGCTTAATTGATATAGTGGGCTTGTCGTTATTGAACTATGTCCCCTGTGAATCTGCATACAATGCTTAAGTTTTGCTTTGGATTAGAGCTCTGCGTGCAGAAAGTCGAATCTGCTTGTGCTGCATTTCCTGCTGTAAGATTAGTGTCCCAGTAAAAGTACTTCAAAGTGATAGCGAGTTGGTGTGTAGAGGAAGTGCAAACTTCCAAAGTCCATATTGCCTTATGAATCTTGCTACTGTGAGCTACTCAAGCTTCCAGTATTTCTGAAATACAGTACCTCTCTATGAGCCTTCATAAATCCAGCAGTCTTTCCCTTTTTCCCTTCAAATGTCTTTAGCATTTAAAGTAATAGTTTCTTGATAGTTCAGATATTTTATAGACGAATTTACTTTTAAAAATTACAAATGTTGCAAATTTTGCAAAGGCTTTTCTTAAACAGTTTTCTTTGACAGTTAAACAGTTGCAAGTATATTGCTTGTGAAAATGTATTTACATCACAGTTGCCAAGTATTGCATGTCTATAGACAACTTATATGAATGTCTCTGTGTGTGTGTGTGTGCATAAGGATTTTTATGGTGACATATGGAATTGCTCCACTTTTACAGGTAACTAGGTGACTATCAGAATGCAGTTATCATATGAATGGAAATACATGGAACATATTGTACTGATGTACTGATGTTTACATATATTCTCTTTATATACCTGAGTTTTACAACTGACTTTGATAATACGTAAAGACAAATCTTCATGATAACACTTACTATACTATTTGGACTTTTTGCAGTTTGCTGCAAAACATGCCAGTCTAATACTGTATATCATGGCATCAACCAACAGGCGTTTACAAATATAACATAAAATAAAATGGACATACAAAAGCTGAAGTCAGTATGAAGTAGAAAAATGAAAGCCATACTGAAGGCAATAAAATAGTAGATCTCATTTACTGAAAAACAAAATACTCAAAATGATTAAATTAACTGAAAAATCTTAGCCTGGGGCCAAAGAGATGGCCATGTGGGACCGAGGGAAGTGTCTTTATGGTGAACTTTGCCATCGCCACGATAACCGTGACAACAGCGGCAACAACAACAAAGCACCTCTCCTTGCTGCCATTCTCTGAGTGTCAAAACTCCGGGAAAGGGGATTCTGTTGATCTTGCCTGGATAGTGTAATGTCTAGTGATTTGTATACTGTTGCACAGGCTCCTAGTACTTAGACTGTCTATTTTTCTACATTTTTACCCTACTTTCCCTTCAAAAGGCATACAAAAGGCTTCAGATAGAATTCCAGAGGAATTCTCACTGGATACTGTTTAGGATTACAGACTTCCTTGCCTCCAACACTAACATGGTACCAGTTACGGTATAATGGTAATACATCGCACACTGTACTAAACAATAATGCAAAATATTTGCTACAGACCTTGTTGGGCTGAAAATGATGCCAGCAATAAATTTAATCCAGTAAGTGTGATCTTAATGCAGAAGCAAATTCACACACACATAACTGGCTACCCCTAGCTGCTGGGGTAGCTATGGAAACCCCTAGCTGCTGTGTGCATAATGGGATTGGGACCAGGACTGATGAGTAAAAGAGTTCTGCTTAGGTGAAGAAATGCGGGAACAGAAAATTATTTATTATGATGTGAGAATTTAGGAAATACTACGCAAGCTTTTACAGGTAAAATACCATCCTTATTGAATAAGTGCACCGATTGCCATGAAACCAGAATTTCTCTCAATGTGGTTAAATAATTGTAAGAAATATTATCCATTTTTGTGTAATGAAGTTCTGACTATTTCAAAAGGTGATTGATGTTTGCATTCTTCCAAGCCTTTGGAATTCTGTTTCTTTTTCATTTCCAAAATATGCTACATGCTATTAAGTTGTAGGAAAGAACAGAGTTACAAAGAAACGGCTTAAATATCTTCCCTGTTTTGATCATTGCAATTTTAAAATGTAAAATTATAAGATAGTACGATTTGTGCTGTTTTAATTAACTACAAGGCAAGGTTATTGTAAAGGTTAATTAAAATCTGCCTCCTGTGACTGTGGGGAAAACACTTTATGATAAGTACTTCAAGAGGTATTGTAGTTTTCTGTATGTGCACTCAACCATGGTACTTTCCATCAGTTTAACATGTACAGAAAGGTGTGTGTGGGAGGTTTGCTAAAAAAAATCCTGACAATCAAGATTTTATCCAATCACTCATATTAAAATATATGAAAGAACAACAAAAAAGTCTGTATGGATTAACTAGTAATTTCTTGGTTTTGTTACTGAACACTTTCTCATTACACAAAAATGCTGGTGCATATTGGAAAATAGCGAGCCATTTTTTTCTGCATTGAAAAGACCAGGTGTGCCATTAGAACACAACAAAGCTGGTCAAGTCAAGTATACAGGCTATCCTCTTTGATTAAACTTATCCTCAGAGGTGACTTCTTCCACAAAGAAAACAATCATTAAGCAGTTAATTACATTGCTGGCTTACCTTCTGAACCTAGGAGCAAATGCATTTTAATTGTCAGAGAACATTAAGACTTTATTTTCACCTTCCTTTCTTTTTCAAGATTACAGAAGGCAATAAAGATCATGTAAAGTAAAGTTTCTCTACTATCTTAGGTTTTCATACAAGTGTATAATGCAGCAGTCCCAAGACCTTTTCTTTGGGTGAACATACCCAGAATTCTGGGAAAGCCTTGTAACACAAATGACACAAAATGGTGACTGAAGGAGTTGTCTATTCACACATGACTTGACTTGCAGTAAAGATGCTGAAAACTGCCTTGCCTTCTGTTTCATGGCAAGCAGGGAAAGAACTGTATCAGCTGCTCTGAGGTCAGAACGACAACCTCAGAAAGTGTAAGGAAAGAGGCTATTTCAGTGGACAGAGAGCAGAGGAGCCTGGGGGAGCTGAACTATGAGATCATGAGGATTTTCTAGGCTCTGTTTCTTCCTCTCTAGTGCTTTGCTGGATGGAGAGAAAAATCCATCTAAGGGGGGAAATGTAGCATGGTATGAAGAAGAGGGAAAGATTGCTCCTACTATTCCTCTTATATATACTGCAGTAAGTTTGGGGCTTCTGAGCATACTAAAATTTTGTCCTATGATTTCAGTGCTTCACACACTCGACTTAGCAATTGGCACCATTTGGAGTTCCATCTCTGCTACTTCCTTTTTAACTTAGCCAAGCATGGTACATTTGGGACTGATCTAGAGATAAGCAGAACTCCTGGGTTGAGGAAAAGTTCTTTACTTATTAGTCCTTCTTCCAAACAAGAGAGAGCAACCCCTCTCTTCACATAGACACTGCCCTTAGCTGCAGCATTAGCTCTGCCTTGGCTGATTCAATCAGTTCGTATGCTAGCTGAGAAGAATCCAGAACGAGTGGTTGCCAAAATTATATCATTCTGCATTAGCCCAATATTTGAGGTCAAGTGGTTTAAACTGCTGTTCTGGTGTGCTGGTAGATTGAAAGGTCGCCGGTTTGAATCTGCACAATGGGGTGAGTTCCCGTTGCTCTGTCCCAGCTCCTGCCAGCCTAGCAGTTCGAAAGCATGTACAGTAAATGCAAGTAGAAGAAAAGGTACTACTTTGGTGGGAAGGTAACAGTGTTCTGTGCACGTTGGTGTTTAGTCATGCCGGCCACACAACCACGGAGACTGTCTGCAGACAAATGCTTGCTCACCCAGCTAGGAAACGGAGATGAGCACCGCCCCCTAGAGTCAGGCATGACTGGGCTTAATGTCAAGGGGAAACCTTTACCCTTACCTTTACAAAGTGCACCTGAGCAACTTTAGTCACAAAGAATGAAACAAACTGTCACACCAAGCCACCAACTGTCTCTTTAAAGCAGACCTTTGAGGTACTATGTTGGCTAGGAATGATGGGAGAAGTACACCAAAACACGGGAGAGTCACAAGTCTTACACCCCTGCTTTAAAGCTTAATCTCAGCAGTTTGAAATTGTACCTGGAAATAAAGTGGAAGCCTAAGCAGGGCTTCCAATACAGGGTTTTATAAAGCAACCGTATAAAATTAATTAATCTATCCTTTCATGTGAACTTCCATGTCACCACTGAATCATGTCCTTCCCTTGCATAATTCTGGCTTACAACATTTGATAGAAGAAATGTATCATTTTCAGAATTTCCAGCGTTTCACGAGTGCTGCAAGGGGTCACTGTGACATGCAGTGACCCTTCCGACCCTACCCTTTTATCCAACAGAACAGAAGGGACTGTAGTGATCTGGGTGGCAGAGAGATGCTCCCTGTGACACATATTGGACCAGAAACATCGAACACACTAACAAACCACCTTTCGCCTTGGAAGTAAGCCCTACTGAGTTCAGTTGAAGTTAATCCCATGTAGGAGGGCAGCTGGGGTGAGCATAGCTTTTTCCAAGGTGATGTCCTCAAATAATTATGGACTGCCACTCAAAATATTCTGGGCTACTGGGCCTTCTGGGACTGATGCGAGTAGAGATACAAGACACACTAGGCTGGAAGCATCTGTATTAAGTTAAGCAAAACACGTTATTTTTTTAAGGAAGTAATTAAACTTAGGTGATTTGGCATGTCATGGGTAAAGCCTTATCCACTGTGGAGTTACATGACAAAAACACAATATGTGAGAAAAATAAAAAAAATGATTTTAATATTTCATTTTGTCTGTATAAATATTCCCTGAGATGTAAGAATGAGAGATTCTTTTAAACTATAAATCTATAGAAGAGTAGCAATCTCAGGTTTTTCTTCATCTTCATCTTTTTTCCTTCCTTGCTTTTCTTTGTGTCTCTGTGTGCACTTTCCTATATACAATAAAGTGGACTTTGATATAAAAGGGAAAATCTCTCTTTGTAGTTTGCTGTATGGTTCTTCACTCTTTTTAAATAAAACAAAGAAATCAGAGTGTTTGATGAGAACAGTCCGCATATCGTTCAGCCTTGCCTTAGAGAGGAAACTTAGAAATTATATAGAAGTTGCTATATAATTGATGTCGGCCCCCACCAAAGTACCTGGTGCCTAGAACCATGTCGAACAGCTACCAAATTGTTGGCACTGTCCTTTGGCATCGCCCAAGGGTGCCAGCCCAGAAGAGAGACTGTTGGGGAAGACCTGCCCACAATGTATAGTTGGGATCAGGTCAGTTCTGTCTCTCTTTCCAGCTCCCACTCTTCCTTCCACTCTCTTGCCACATCGAGGCGACACTGGAAGGCTTAATTCTTGGAACAAAGTTAGGAGTTCAAAATACTTAGAGTTCCAGGTTCACAATGCTACATTTGACATAGGCTGGAGTTCACAACGCCTGAGGAGTCATAACTAGAGCTCCAGACACTACAGAGACATTCCCAAGAGCAGAATTGCTATGTGCAGGAGTCCCAAGCTGACTCAGGAGTACAACAATAGTTTGTGGCAGTGAGTTGACACTCATTGAAACAGTTGCTTTGTGCAAAATTGTTGCATGGTGGGGCTCCAAGCTGGACTCCATTCGAGAGTCCTGAAAACCAAGACAGAATCCCACCCCCAATCCCAATCCCACCACTGTCCAAATAGGAACATTCTCAGAATGAGGTTCCTCCACACAGAGGCCCAAACTATGATTAAGTAGGTAAATTTGCATGGCATCATACATGGTAAAACTTGGCTTGAAGGATTCCTGAGTACCAGAGACATTTCCCCTTGGGAGATTTATTTAAAAAGCTTCCTGGAAAAACTTAGTCTAGAAGGAAAATCTTACAGCAGACAAAGCTAGAAATACATACAAACAGGCAGAGTTCAGACCCAGCAACATAGCCAGCATTGGCAACCTCCACTGTTTACTTTCTGAGGCAAACTACATTCTCAAAAGAAGGAGCACGATGATCCTTCCCAGTACACAGTCCTCTCCTGTTTGTTGGACTTTTCGCTCCTGCTCGGCCCTTAGGAAACACGCTGAGGCAAGAGAAGGTCCACAAACGCTTGCAGAACTGCAGTCGTGCAACCAGCCACCATCTTCTGCAGCAAGTACCGCACAGATAAATGCTGCACGGTGTGTGTGTGGGCTTGCCTCCTGGTGGGTGCCTACATGGACACTTGGCACACTTATCAGGAAGTCAGGCTCATCACCATGAGAAAGTAGGCTGGAATCCAAGGAGCCAAGCCCAAGGAATCTGATAGACACTCACCCCCAAAACAGATTCCTTGCAGATCCCTACTCAAGAGTCACCTATAGTCTGTATCAGAAGACATTCTGTGCAATCAAAGACCAAGTTTCATGAAAGCAATCATCTGGACTCTGTGAAAATACTAGCATTATATCACCTGGCAGCTTTTAATGATACAAGTTTAAAGAAGGGAAGGGAAGGGAAGGACACAAGGAGAGTCCAAGAAACAAGTGAGTTTGACAGCAAGTCCAGGCAGAATGGGTTTCAGACAGTAAATGCAGAGCAGCTGTGTCCTGGCAGAAAACTAAACTCCCAGAGCCATTGATTATTAGCCATTTCCAGTTCAGAGTTTTCATATTACAAGATTCTCTTGAAAAACAAATGGAGAAAGCAAAGCACAGCACAGCACAGCACGATGATATGAGCTGATAGTTTGGCAGAGGGAAGAGTGCTGTTCTGGTTCTTGCAATAACAGACGCTGAACCCAGCAAAGTTTGTGTGTGCATTAAAAGCTACAGCCCATCATCGGTTTGGACAAAGGGTTTTGTCCAATCAGCAAGCAATATGTTAAAATAGGACAAGTCATCACTTTAAACAATCTTCTTTCCTCTTGCTCAGATCCTACAGAATGTTTCTTGGGTGAAAAATGAGACTGAACCTAAGTTGGAGTTTGTAGCTGTTCTCGGATGACATCTTACTCTCCCAAAGTTAACCCCTCTTTTCTCTTTTAATTAGCTTAGAAGTTGGACAGATTAGGTTTCCATGGCTGCTAACATTCCACAGCTGTAGCTACTAAATCTGAAGCAGACTATGCTTAAGAGGCTTGTTGGTCTGAGACCGTGGTAAATTCTAATATAGTTGCAGGTTTTTTGATGAATGATAAGCTGAATTTCAGCCCTGTTAAAATAGAGACCTTATGGGAAGACAGTTCCCAGGTCCTGGGGTTGGAGTATTCACCACTTCCAGATGAATTTCTGCATCTGTTGAATGTGCAGATATCTCACTTGGGATGCTCCTGGATCACTGGAGGTTCAGGTAGCCTCAGTGACACTGAATGCCCATTGCCTATTTATGTTGGTATTCCAGATACACTTATTTGTAGATAAGGATGGCCTAGTTTTGCTCATCCATGCACTGGTTATCTCACCTCACTTTTCTAATGCATTCTGTGTAGGACTGGTCCTGTACATGGTTTGGAAACTGTAACTACTGGAGAATGGAGCAGCTAGGAAGGTAGCTGGAATACCTGGGTATACACACATTGTGCCTGTATTGAAATAAATGCTCAGAAAAGTTTGTTCAGGCCCAAAATATCTAGAAACAGAGTGAGTCAAAAGGGATTTCCCAGACCATCTAGTCTGATCCCAGCTCCAGCTGGCTCCTCTCATGGCATGCCTACCATGTGATGTCCAGCCTATCCTTGAACACCCTCACCAATGGAGCTTCAACCACCTCCCATGGAAGACCTTTTCATGCCCTAGGGGTCCTAACTGTCAGGAAGTACTTCCTGGCATCCAAATTGAACCTTGGTTCTCTGAGCTTTGCTCCATTGGAAAGAGTCCTTCCCTTCTCTGAAGGGGAAAACAGGTCTCCACCCAGTGTGACACCCCCTCACATACCTATATGTCACCAACAGATCCCCTTGGATTCTCCTCTTCTCCAGGCTAAAAAGACCTGGTTCCCTCAGTCTCACCTCATATGGCTTTCCCTGCAATCTGGCCACCATTCTTGTGGCCCTACGCTGCACTGATTCCAACCTGGCTATATCCTTCCTGTAATGTGGAGCCCAGACATGAACACAATACTCCAGTTGTGGGCATATGTATAGAGTGAAAGTAATGCATCTCTTGACCTAGAAGCCATGTTGCTGGCTATGCAACCAAGGGTGGAGTTTGCCCTCTTGACCACCGCATCACACTGCTGACTCATGTTTAGCCTGCAGTCAACCAGTACCCCGAGGTCCCTTTCACAAGTGCTGCTCTCCAGCCACTTGTCTCCTAACCTGTACTTATGACACCCATTCCTATGCCCCAAGTGCAAGATCTTGCACTGCAAGGAATGGAATCCAAGCAATGACGATACGGGAGGCAAAGTACCAAGCAGCAACAGTTGAATACGTTCTGGCCAGACCGGGCACTCACCCCGAAGGTCGTGCACCGGGGAGCAATTTACACAGCCTCTTATTCCCTACTTCACGCGCAAAGTCCCTGCCTCCTTTCTCCCATTGGTGGGACACTGGGAGTGCACATTCTTCCCATCCGCCTTCATCATACTACTCCTT
>NW_025335780.1:11752768-11770919 GCF_004798865.1 Varanus komodoensis
GCTACCAATTACATCTTGTAGTCTATCAGTTTGTGTTAATCACAATACCTTTATTAATCACCAAGCGATCCATAGCTTTACCTGCTCTAGTTTGTTAGTCACAGTAATCTTCTACTTCTCACACACTTATCCACATTGAATGCCATCCTGTTGTCCCCTGCCCACTTCCATAGTCTGTCCAGATCCTTCTGGATCCAGAGTAGCTGAACATTTTCTAGCTGAACAGCTTCCCCTATATACACCAAACCAACCTCTGAGATCTGCCATGAAGCCTGAATTGGTTGCTGGATTCCTAACAATGTGTTGTGAGACAATGGTCCATGGTTAAGTCCTCTCAGTCAAGCCATTCATATTCTGCAAAGTCCTCCTAAATGTCAGAAATGGAAATGATCACATACTTAAGTGTCTCTTGAAGTTGCCTCTGTTTATTCAGGCTTTCCCTGACTTGAATTAACCATGACACTGCTATACTGATTTACTGTGTTAATGTAACATGTTAATGCATGTATTATTTGATATTGTGCTCACCATATATTATATGCATTTTATGAAAAACACTTGCAAATCTTTGGTTATCAGGTAGACAAGTAGTTTAATTGAACAGTAGATATCTGAAACATTTCTTTAACTGAATCACACTTCAGTTAAAGAATAATCATGCAGGTGTTGGGATGGCATCCTTGATTTTGTAAACAAAGAGCTTTATTTTAGCATATTTTAAAGTAATATAGAAAGGACTCATATATCTGATTATGACTGGAGTTACCTACAAGAAAATGATCCTTCAAAAGCCAATTTACTCTTTGCATTTTTGGTTGTTATAAATTAATCCACAAGACACTGACCTCCTACTAAGCCTTAAAGCCAACAAGTCAATAAACATCCTAAGCCTGTACACAAAGTAAATCTGTAATACTCTCATCTATTACTGACTACTAGTACAGAGTGGTATTGATTATATAATTCATTCTGAAGTTTCTCCATGAGAGAACACTAAAAGCTCTAAGGCTACAATGGGACATCTGATAATGCCCCCATGATGGCAAAAATCCTGCCATTTGCTAAATTAAGGAATCCTTAAGATGGTCCATTAAAACGAAACCTAACACAAAACCATGATCTATAAACTCATTCACACTTTTCTCATATTTGATCTATGCACCTTCACAGGGGGTCCATCCTGAAATCCTGCTGCCTTAACATTGCGGTTGAATTCAGGCAATGCTTCCAAAGATGTTGGTTTGTTTGTTGCCTGGGAAGCCCACAAATATATAGAAATGTTATAATAATAATAATAATAATAATAATAATAATAATAATAATAATAATATAGAAATGATGCTCTGACTATAGTACAAGCAGGGTCTGAGCAGTGAAGTGCTCTTGGTGAGTTAAGGAAATACTAGGGATATGTGAATCAGCAAAATTTGAGCTCATCAGGATTCATTGAAGTCTTGAAACTCGTTCTTTCTCATGTGCATATTACATTGTGAGCTTTCTTTGATTTGGAGCCTGCAAGGTGGAGACTGAACACAGTTAAAAACAAATTGACAGAAATATTTCACACAACCTTATGATCTGCACAGTTAAAAAGCATGCATATATATATATATATATATATATATATATATATATATATATATATATATCTCCAAGTGAACAAACAATATCAAAAACAACCCCTAAATCTATACACAGACAATCCTGGTATGCTTGATTTCTATGTGCAAAAAAGAAAGAAAGAAAGAAGGGAGGGAGGGAGGGGATCACAGTTACCCATTTGTACTCTGAAGTGGCATAGCATACATGATTTTTAAAAACATTTTCTTGGTTTATCCATATTTATATGGCTAAATGTTGCTAGAATGAAGCAATGCTCTATGAGAACTATACTGTACTATATTTACTTGATTCTTTTCCTTTTCTTTCTTTTTTACATTTAATTGAACATTTGGGATTTCAGAAACCTAGACAAATATAAGAAAGGGGAAATTGCTTTTGACGTTTCACAATAGCTAAATGGCTGAATAAAAATAGTAATTATAATATTCTGTTTTACAGTGCAGATTTCTCTGTATGAGAAATCACTGTTTGTTCTCGCAAGTGGGAAATGGAATTAGTATGGAAAATTAGTCTGTTCTTCTGTGACAGCACAAATCATTTGTTTACCTCTTTCTTCACCATTTTAAAGCAGTTTGTGGCAATAAGATATGTCATCGGGAATTAAATGGGAACCACAGGTTTGGGGAATCATAAATCACTATAATGTAGCTTTGTGAGAGTTTTTTATTCTTAGCCTTTGATGGGCTTTCAAAGCATAGGAATGAAAGGACTTGTTCAGCGAAGTACCACCTGGTGTGATCTAAGTTGACAGCCAGACTGAGAAATACAAAGCCATAATTTACATATGCCCAATTAAAGTGTGCTCTATGGAATGCTGCAGGGCAATGGCGGGTTCTCAGGGTTGTTGTTTCCTCTTGTTTCCAGGACCACCACTTGAAAAGATCTGATTGCCATGAAGGTGAAGACCATTCCTTCTGATCTGGCCTCCTTTAAGGTTACATCTCTTCCTTTCAGCACTGGTGTATTCTGTGTACAGGATACAGTGGGTGCAAATGATCTTTCTGCTTCCCCGAAACTTCCTGCTCTTGGTAGCAGTGCCTGCCTGGAAAGGAGGACTCACACCCTCATGCACACATAACCTTATGGCAATGGAATTTATTCAGTTGACTTCCTCTGAGAGCCTCGCTCTGCATTGCAGTCCATGCCAAGTCAGGAAATTAAACTTAACTACAAGATTAACAGAGCTCCTGTGATTATAGGTGCACGATTACATTGGATTGGTTATTCAGCAAAGAGTCAGAAAGCTTAAAACAGAACCTGAAATTCTGTGCAAACCCTGACTAAACCTCAGTTTTATACCTGCATGTTAATGTGCATAACCGTGTTCTTCATATGCAAGCACAAATAATGACCTGTAATGTCATGATAGTATTTTGTTTCTGTTTTGCAACCTGTACCTCTTCACACAAATCCCATACCTTGAATAAAATGTTTCACTACACTGTGCTTGCAATGGGGAAGCCTTCCATAAGCAAGCAGCAGGGAAGTTTTGATGCATGCTAACCATGGACAATGAGGGGGGATAGAGAGAGAAAGAGACTGGGGAGGTGGTATCACAAGAGAATGAGAGGAATGGACACTGAAGGTGACAGAGAAGAGAAAATGAAAAGGAGACATGCGTGGTGTGGTTCCAACAAAGAGGAGAACAGATAATGTTCACAAGGCCAGAGAGATGAGACACAGTGGTTGATGGAACAAAGGGTGGAGAGGAGGAAACAGGACCATTATTCAGAGCACACAATGGTGACAGAGGGGCAGGGAAAAGAGTCCCGTGGAAAGAAAGCTGCCCACATTCTTCTGATCAGGGAGATGGGAAACAGAAATCTCACTGTGCTGGAAATTATTTGGCACAGCACTGGTGGCAGGGCTCTGGAATAGCTTTCCTTGCCTGATAGCCTCCAGGTGCTTTAGATTTCAACTCCATCATCCCTAGTCATGCTTACTGGGGATTCTGGTAGCTGCAGTCCAAAACATTGAGAGGGCATCATTGTTTGATGAGAGGAAAGGGACAAATATTTAAATATCAAGCAAGCAAGACAAGGAGTAAGACTTCAGATGTGTGGCAATGAAATCAACAAGTCAGATGCAGGAAGTGGACTGTTATCACTCATTAGATGGCTAGAGCCTTTATTTATGGAAACCGATTTTGCAAAGAAAGGAATGGTAAGATAAACATCAAGACTGAGAAAATGAGAGCAGCATTTCCTTTTTAGAAAAATCTATGAATTTTTTACATAGCTGCCTAGAAATTACACTAGGGAAGAAATTAAAGTCACCACAAGTGACAACAGAAAATAAAAACTAAACAATTCTATAGCTGTCCTTCAATCAATCACAGTGCTTCTTTGCCAAACAAAAGCTGTCTGGGACACTGAAGCACCTGGTGCTTACTCCAGCTGTTCTTAATGTGGCAGATAAAGGCCCCTTTACAGTTCTGAACCTTAATTAACCTGAATTTCAAAGATGACATGCCTAGAGAATACAGTCTAGAGAAACTGGAATCAACTGACACAGCTTCTATTCAGAGTCTGGCCACAAACAAAGTGGAATGCTTCCATATCTATACCCTTGGTAAAGAATTCTGAGGTATTTCCGCACTGTTTGTGGATTAACTCTTAGTGGTACCTCAAGGATTCCCACAGGGCTTTTGAATAACTTCCAGAGGCACTGTGAAAAACTTTTCACAGGGGCAAAAAGTTTTTGTCCACAACCCACTAGCCAAGCGATTAAGAGATGGTCTATTGCTTTGCCCGGCCCTGCTCTGAAGAACTTCCTGTAACTGGAAAGAAAAAGCCCGTTTTCTTCTGGACAAAGCATGCTCTTTGTGTGGATGTTGGGAGGAGCCTTCTCCAAATCTGATTTCAATCTAAGACCACTACACATTTTGGGCAATTCCTATAAATTCCTATCAGTCAGAATTTCTCTCACCTTTTCTTTTTAATCACAAGTTCTCTGTGTTTCTGAATCCTGATATGTAGAACTTTACCAGCTTTGGTAATCTCTAACCAAAACTGACTGAATTTCTTGCCCATCCCTACCTACCACTAGCTCTCATCTGTATCTAAACTCGTGATTTTAAATGCTTTCAGCTATGTCAGCTGGACCTAATTTCATGAGAAGCTGTGCATGCCACTGGCTGCTGTAAATGCAGTTTCCAACTTTAACACTCTTTGTCCAGAGGTTGGGGAGCTACCTACTCAGATCCAGTCTGTGTTATCTCATCGATATCACCTGTCATCAACAAAGGTGTAATAGCCTGGATTGTCCAAAAGAAGCCTTTAGATACTGGCTGGGGCTGCTTGCATAAAAGTTTAGAGATGGAATGTTTATGTTGGGAAACCTCTATGGCAGCCGCAACACAGGGCACCCAGTCAGGAAAGACCCCTTTTGGCTCAAGCCTCAGCAGTTTTATTGAAAGATCACCTGCAATTACTTACAACAGCATGCTACCGGATAGTGGTTCTCACCGCCAACTACAGAATCACAGCCCATGTACAGACACTTGTATAACCTGCTAGTCACATAGACCAATGCAGAGTGCAAAGTTTCCAGATAATGTTAGTACAATAGCGTCCTGATGTCTTTAGGCATGACATAATGTTCTAAACCGATCAGAAATATTAGTAACAATAGTATGGAAAACATTACTGATTGGTTTATTGACCTGTCAGTTGAGTAGACCTCTTTGCAGTTTGGATCCTGTTTAAACATGCAAATGTGTCTGATGGAGGAACCATTGAGGGAATCTGGTTTGGCAACTACGCTCTGCAGGCAGTTGCCTCTGTGGGACTAGATGGTTAGCCAGGCCCATTCAGAAACAAATGGACACCATTCTTTCAGTTTTCCCTCAGCTGATGAGAACACAGGTCTTTCCTCACTGGTAGTGCTAGCCTACAGCAGCTTCTCAGTCCACTTAAGAATTACATCTTCTTAAAGTATCAGCAACCTGGCTTGAAATGCTGGTGCTTTTAGAGAAAGGTGTGCAGGTATTTTTATAACACAAAGGCACTTATAAGCAATCTTTTTTCTGCCAGGATTTATCTGAATTTTCCCTAGAGTTACATGTCAGGATCTGTGTGAGCAGCTGTGTTCTGTGTATGGATAGCTGAAACTCGGCCTTTGTGTGTCCAAACCCAAAGTTGTCTGTTGGCTCCCAGCTTGAATTCTGCTGTGAATCCAGGATGTCCACTTCTGATAATTTGGAATCTCCCTTCTTTATACACTAGCTTGCAGTTGCCAATCAAACTTGATTGTTTAAAGGTCTTTCCAAAAAATGTTCAGCTAGAGGACAATGCCTTTTGAATGATTTCTCATTCTCATTTGTAGTCTTTCCCCATATGGATTGCAGGACAGATAACTTAAAGCAGGAGAGAAAGTGCACAATAAATTTCAAAACCTAACATTCAGCTTTTAAAATGAACTTTGGCTCCCCCCAAAAACCATTTATTATTTTTAATGAAGCCATTAATAAAACTTATATTGACTTAAAATGGAACTGTTAGAAGGGAAGGGGCAAGCAGGGGAGCTGTTTTACCTGATTCATTTAGCAATAGATTGAATGCTTAGAACTGTTTTTCAAACAGTCAGCAATTCATCTCATATACTGATGGGTCCTCATTTACTTTGGCTGTTTTATGGGATTCAAGAATGTCTCCTCTGGACAACTCTGTGAATGTTTACCATCTCTTCTCAAAAATGAAATAAAAGCTTCAAATTCCAAAAAAGAAAGAACAACTTTGGTTTAGAGATGTAAGAATACTGCAGATCAAGCCAGCCTTCCTGATTGCTAGAAATCCAGCATTTTATTTGCGTGTGCTTGTGTGTGTGTGTGTGTGTGTGTGTGCGTGTGCGTGTGCGCGCTGAATGCCTCTGCTGTTCTAAATTTTGCAAACTGTCTTCTCTTCAATAGAGTAGGCACACTGACAAATGTGTCATTGTCAATGGACAAGGAGATGGCTAGGACTGGCAGCCTGAAACAAGGAGGTGGGCACAGGTGGGCTCCAGCTGAAAATCCCAGTCCCTGTACACCGGTTGAAAGCAAGGATGGCTTGAAAGCTGGCTTGCAAGAGGCTCGGCAGGCTGAAAGAAAGACTAGCTCACACTGGTGACTCAGCAGTTCACAGGCCAAATCAGCCCTGTTGGCTCCATAGGTCACCTGACCATTGCCAGGCTGAAAACTGCCATTCAGCTGGAGGAAGGGTGGCAGGACTGCATTCTGATGGTTAGGAATCCGGGCCTGCAGGCACTCTCTGACATCTCCAGTGAACTACACAAGAAACAGATTGCAGCGACAGGAGGAAAATGACAGAGGGGAACACATAAGCCAACACATAAGCGGGATAACTCACAGAATGCAAGGCCCTGCCTGCGACCAATGTGAATTAATGTGCCAAAATCCCTTCTCCCAAAGCCTTTGTCCATCTGTTAAGCTGGTATGGCACTATCTGACATTACAAAGTAGAGCTGCAATTTTGTTTGGCGTAAATAAGTTACACTAAGAATATCACACAGCATATTGCATCTTATGCTTCTGTTGTCTCGGGAGGAAAAAGGCCAGCTCCACCCTCCATCTCCTGGCATCATGGCTAATGGTGATTGCACTCATTAAGCAGACTTGTACGGCTATATCCTAAGTCTGTTTTCAGGCAGGCTATTCTGTGACTGTAAAGTAGGTGGGCAGGTTTGGCGCTGCGCTGTATTTGTTATTCTGTTTATAGCCTGCCTCCCTGCCCCATCCCCTTCGCAGAATTCGAGGCAGCTGACATGGTCCTCCTTGTCTTCACTGTATCCTCCTAACAACCTTGTGAGGTATGTCATGTTGAGAGACAGCAAATGGTCTCAAGTCACCCAATAAACTTCCTTGGCTGAATGAGAACTAGAGCTCAGATCTCCTGAGTCCAAAACTCTAATTACCACAATGCACTGGCCTCACCTTACTTTAAACTTCATACAGCACCTAGAGAACTTCAGCTGTTTTATAGATTTTTGATGATGATGATGATGATGATGATGATGATGAGACGACAACTATGACGATGATGGCGACCACAACCTTATCAACATATACCTGATTTTTCCAATACATATTTAATACATTTCTGTGAGTCAGTGTTCCAGTTTTATATTACTTCCATGAGGGTAACCTTCATGAAAGTGAGAGCAGGGTGATGCGGTGTCCTCAAAGTTGCACCACACCAGTCCCCACCATCTTCAGCACTATGCCTCAGGTGGGAGCCTCCTGTCTGTGGGGCGCTTCAGGCAGATTAGAGTTCATGGAGATACACATTAGTAAAACAAACTTTTGCACAATTACTCTGAGCTGAATAGTAAATTCTTTCCTAAATTTGCTAATGCTGTCTTAAGCAGAGTTAAGGACATCTCAATCCCATTTATTTGAATGGGCCATGTTTTCTAATCAGGGAGACTGAAAGGTTCTTGTATGGCATTGGATTCTATCCACAACTAGCTTGAATTCAATACGTTCAAAATATCAAAGTGAAATGAACTTAGTTCTTATTGAAATCAGTGGGTATTAAATGACGACTAAATTGCCCCTTTGATTTCAACAGGAAATAAAGTATCCTTGCTGGATCCTTCAAATGGATGAAGACATGTGTCACTGAAAGTCACCAACTATCTATATGTGTATGCTATGTACATATATTGTCGTGTGGTTTTACTAATCCTAGGAGTCTGTTTTCCCCTGAGATATTCTGACAGCAAAAAGTATGGGGAAATCATCTCATATGTCTATTTCATCTAAATCTTGACATATGTTTTAGTTCTGAAATGATAGACTCTTCTCTTCACTAAACGTGGCCGCATCCATCACCAAATTTGACAGCAAATTAGAATCTACTTGGCAGATGTCCTCATTGGAGAGAGCTGATCAATTTGGAGAACCAGTCAATGAAATATTTATAAACCAATTAAGAAACCATTTAATAAAATAGTCCATAATTAAAGAAATATTACCTTTAAATCCATTAATGATTCATAATGGAGCATGTGAAATATAGAATGAAGAATCAAGATCTAGGCTTTTCTTATTGACTCTTCTTGATGAAACTTCTTCAGAAGCTCATTATAATTTAATTCTTATGCCTTGCTAGGCAAGAGAGCTAAAACAAATATAATTGGCCAAATGTATTTTACAGGCCCTCTGTAAAATACATTCACTGGGCAATGGTAAATGCCACTCAGTGAAGTTTGAGAGTTGAGTCAGCTATTTTACTCTTACAAACGTAATATTTGCCTGGATAAATTTTGAGCACTGATTTCAAACTGTTATTTTTCTGGATTTAAATGATGCACTTGAATTTTATTTTTATGGATTATTGCATTTATATCCTATCTTCTTTCCCACTGTAAGGAAAACAAATTGGCTTATAAAGTCCTCCTTCTTTCCATTTTATCTTGACAGCAACCTAGTGAAGTTAGTTTGAGACTGGCCCAAAGTGATGAAGTAGAAGCTAGAACTCATATTTCTGTGTTCCACTTCAACACTCTATACATTTTCAGATAATCTATAAGCTTTCTGTGTGGCAACAGTGGCTTCTTCTGGTCTCCTCTACCTTTTCTTTTTTCCTTGTTACAATTTTTTGTAGCAGTGCCTTTAGAATTTCCTTTAAAAAAAAAAAATCTCATATATATTGGACTCCTTTCCTTCTTTGAGTTTCTTACCATCAGCTCTTACTTGTTGTTGTTCTGCTTTTATTAAAATTGGATTTCTTAAGATTTTAAAATTAAAATCTGAGCATGTGAACATCCAGATGGAATCCAGCTCTCTTGCACTCGCTGGACTTCTTTCCAACGCTCGCTATGGCCAGGAAGTGAACTTCCTAGATACTCTCAGTGGGGCTACCAAGCTCATCTTCCTGTATTTCTTTGCAGAGATAAGCATCTTTAACATATCATAGTACTCAGCCTTCTTTTAGTTTCTTTTGTTCTCCCTGAACAAGTTACAGCCTTCAATCACTGAATTTCAGTCTTAGGAGTAATCCCACCTATCAAGTTGTGTTTGCCCTCTCGTATACTGTTTATTTTCTGTATTCTAGGCATTAGTATATAGACATTAAAGACCAAGCACTTATATAGTCAAATTTTCTTCCTACATTTCTGGAAGACTTTCATTGGGTGCCATTTGAGCTGGTCTTCATTGTGGATCAAAGGCTTTGTCTATTGTTACCCCCGAGTTTACTTCTCCCTCTCCTGTAAAATTTAGTTTAAAGCCTTCCTGATAAATGTCTTCTACTCTGTGAGATTCATCTTAGATACTTATATATGGTATCTGATGTAAAAGAAGATTTTTAGTTCAACCTGTGCATGCATGTTAGCGTATCTAAAGGTAAAGAATTCCCTGGACCAACAGAAAGACAAACAAGTGGGTCACAAATGAAATCAAGCCCCAGAAGCAAAAACTGAGTCTGTCGCACTTTGAACTCGTTATCATTATTATTATTATTATTATTATTATTATTATTATTATTATTATAACATTTCTATGCCGCCCCTTGCCGAAACCTCGGGGCGGCTTACAACATGATAAAATACATTGAAATACAATAGTACATAATAAATTACCATTAAATATAAAAATACAAAAAAATACATTGATTTACAAATACAAAATTAAAATTATCAGTATAAAATAAAAATATAGGAGGAGAAAGAGAAGGAAGAAGAAGTTGCCCAGGCCAGATCATATGTTTTGAGAAGGCAAGACTCACTGGAGAAGAAAATCATGCTAGGGAAAGTCAAGGGCAGAAGGAGAAAAAGAAGACCAAATATGAGATGGATTGAACCCACACAGGAAAGCATGTCCTTGAATGTACAAGAGCCGAGCAGTGCTGTTGTCGCAGGCCATTTGCAGAGGGCTTTTATTCATATTCATAAGTCACAGATGGCGCATAACAGCAACAAAGGTAAGGAAATAGAACATCTATCTAACAGAATCCAAGGCACCAAGAGAAAAGAAAGGAGGGGTTAGGTTACGTCTTAGAAAAGCTGCACATTGTGGGCAAATTTTAGTATAGTATTTGTTGCAACTTTTTCAACAAGTGTATAGATTTCATGGGTGTTTTATATAATTAGTATTTTTTTACAATGCTGTCTTAGATTTATCTCAGTTTTACAAGCTGTCTTACCAAAAGGAAGTTTTTCTAATGTAATGTATTGGTGATTTTTTTTCCCTAGTAGGTGAATGGAAACAATTATACCATTTTAGAAATTATAAACTATGGATTGAGTGAACAACATGGATTGATTTAACTTTGCATCATGTTTAGTTCCTTAGGAATATTGTAAAATGTTTACAATGTTTAGCAGTGTAGTTTTAACTGCAGCCACTGAGAGAGTGATTTTTTTGTAACCTCCACATCATTGAAGAACATCCATCTCCAAGTGGTGGGCAGTATCTTCAAGTAACGGGAAGCACCTTTCCAGCAGTGCTCTTTGAATTCCTCAGAAACTTGTGCAGGAAGGAAGGGTTTATTAATGCAAAGGCCAGTAATGACAAACAGGTTTTCCTGTATGTCTGCTCATCACTGGCTATCTTACAGTATATCCCACCTATTTTCTTTTAAAGAACTCAGAGCAGCTTACAACATTCTCCTACTCCTGCTCTCAATTTTATCCCCTCAATAACAAACCTTTGAGGTAGGTTGGGCTGACAGTCCGTGACTGGCATAAAGTCATGCAGTTGGCTCCATGGCTAAGCTGGGACTAGAATCCAGATCGCCTGAGTTCCAGTCCCATGCTTTGAACCACTTAACCACAGTGGCTCTCGTATAGTATAGTATAGTATAGTATAGTATAGTATAGTATAGTATAGTATAATAGTTCAGTTCGGCTAACTTACACTGGGTACAGCCTGCATCCTGAAAATGCTTACTACAATCCTGACAGAAAATAGCATAGCAGGCAACGATCACAGCTTATGTCAACCTTTTTTTTTAACTTATTCTTGTCAACTCAAGTTGGCTGCAACAGCACAAAAATACAATAATGTTTGCCAGAGCTAAGGAGCTGATAGAAGTTAATCTTAATACAGCCAAATTAAAAATAGATAACAATGCTTCCCCCTTCCGCCCTTGGAAGGCTATTACTCCCCATCCCTTTCTTGGTCTTTGTACTTTTTGATAATTCTCTTAATGTCACAGATGTTAATCACACTGTTTCTATTCTTTTGTGGTTCCAAGACAAGACACCATAAATCACACAAGTTACATTAATGCAAAGACTGGGTCAAGTGGATATAATAAATCAGCTTCAAAAGACCTTTAGTCTTTCCTTTTCTCCACATTTGTTCTATGGATTTCATTAGGCTGATTGAAGCTTTAAGTGTAATCTTGTGTAAGCTAATTTTGGCTTTTGTTAGGCTGTCACTTGTAAGGATTTAGAAGATCCACATTCCTAGAAACATTAAAGAATTCAAGAGAATGATTAGCTGATATTTGGAGACAGATACCAGCCTTGTGTTGCTGGATTCCACTCACCCTCTGGATTCAGGACAAGTCTGAAATTCTCTGGCTCAACTAGGCAATGTTCCAGCAGGTGATCTGATAACAGTGGAAATGGTGGACTTCTCCCCAGCATATTTTGCATTAGATTAGGAAGTATCTATTTTCTGGTATGCCAAAATAGTTCAGCTTGGAAAGCCAATGCATGCAAAATGTCCGAAGTGCATTCCCTAGCATCTCCAGGCTTAGCTGGAAAAATTCCTGCCTGAAACCCTGGACAGTCTCTGCCACTCTGGGCTAGATGGTCCCATGGTTTGACTCAGAGTCCTGGTTCAAGTAATCATGGAGGAGAAATAAACCAGCAGAATAAGTAAAACTATGTATGGTCTGTTGTAGGTCCTGGGTGGCTTGTTACCAGGGCAACAAACACCATGGCTGGGTTTGTACAACATGGCAAACTGAACTCCATGTTAGGCGTAATTAGAAAATGAAATTAAATTTGCCAAGATCTTACCCCCTGTATGCACATTGTTGATGTGACTGCACTCAGAATATTGCTCACATGACTCCTGGAGAAAGGCATTATTGAGTTGGAAAAATTTCAGAGAAAGGTAACTAAAAGCAGTTGGATTAATTTGCCTATGAGGAACTGGTGCAAAAAGTGGGATTGCAAGTAAGGGTAGACATGGTAGAGTTGTTTACATTTATGCGGAGTGTGGAAAAAGAGGAGGAGTAATTTCTCTCACACACATGATAGTAGAATACAACCTGTAAAGCTGATTGGTTAGAGCTTCAGGCCAGATTAAAGGAAGTACTTCTCACTGCACATGGAGTTCACTGCCACAGGAAGCAGTGATGGCCACCATTTAGATAGCTTTAAAAGGACTGGATAAATTCATGGAGGAGAAGGCTGCTAATATTGCTGGCTATGTGCTATCTCCATTATCAAAGATGGCATGTCTGCATGCATCCGCAGCTTTGGCTGGTGGAACTATTATACTCATCTGGCTTGGTATAGTGGGTTAGAGTGCAGGACTGGGATGCCAGTGACCTGGGTTCTAGTCCACGCTCAGCCATGGAGCCAACTGGGTGCCCTTGGGCCAGTAGCAGACTCTCAGCCCAACCGACCTCACAGGCTACTTGCCGTGAAGATAAGATTGATGGGAGGGGGAGAATTATGTAAGCCATAGTTCCCTGTATGGAAATACGTGGGATACCAATATAATTAATTAATTAATTAATTAATTAATTAATTAATTAAGAAAGAAAGAAAGAAAGAAAGAAAGAAAGAAAGAAAGAAAGAAAGAAAGAGGGCAGCTAGTTTGCTACCATGTAAATTGAGTACTTGACTGGATGGAGCATTGGTCTGATCCAGCAAGGCTTTTCTTATATTATACCCACTCACTCACCCCCCGAAAGAAAGAAAGAAAGAAAGGAAGAAAGGAAGGAAGGAAGGAAGGAAGGAAAGGGGAAAACAGTTTATAATCTTAGGAAAGGGAAAAGGCATAGTATGTGCTGTGTCCCAGAAGTATAAAGGAAAAATAGTGTGATTTTCAGTCCTTTCCAGTTTGCAATTTGATATGCTTTTATTCACAGGATGAGGCAGGAAATAGAATGGAAGAATAGAATGGCTACAGCCCTCTCATGTTCTGGTGGCTGTGAGGCACCGTGAGAGAGTCCATACTTCACAACAACCCATCCTGGTAGTAAGTCACAGTGGGCTGGTTGTTGTGTGAGCAACTCACACTGTGTCGTATGGACAGTCAGGCTCAGAGTGTGTCTTCTTCCCTCCCCCACAGACTGTCTTAATCCTCCTTCCCCCTCAGTGTCCCATGAGGAACCCTCAGCAGAACGAGTTTTTCTGTATGACTTCTGCATGATCCCAATCCTTTTTGCTTGCCACAGCTTTTTGTCTCTTCCACTATACTCAC
Source organism: Varanus komodoensis (assembly GCF_004798865.1). NCBI lineage: Eukaryota > Metazoa > Chordata > Lepidosauria > Squamata > Varanidae > Varanus > Varanus komodoensis. The sequence goes on from NW_025335780.1 coordinate 11,766,783, forward strand.
TCTCGTTTGGAAATTGCAGACTCTGGGTTGACAGCCAGGATTAGTGATCTTCATTTTGACAGTCAGTGACAGCCCCTTCAAATGCACCAAATAAGTGTCTTCTTTCCCTTTCTCTCTCTTGACAACTATCAAAAGTGAGCTGTCAAGGGAAAACAAAGACATTTTCTGATGAAAGACGGTGACCAGTAGATCACCGCTCTTCATGAGATCCTTGACTTTTCCTTTTTCACCCAGACTGTCCTCATGATGCTGCACATTATGCAGTCTCACCCAAGAGTCCAGCTCCTTGGGAAAGCACAGAAGTGCCTTCCAACCCACTTTCTGGGTCACTTTTAAACCAAGGTTATGAAAGGACAACAGGAGGTTTTTAAAAAAAACCTGCAAACCCTCCAATATGCTGCCTGATCACTTTTAACAGGCTGTCCTTGTCAAATGGAGGGGTGGGAGAGAGAGAATGGTTAAAAGTTCAAAAAAGGCTGTGATGAGAAAAATGGCCAGATATACCTAGCAGCTCCTGGTGCCCCTTGGCACTTGCAGGGGGACTGGCATTGGTTATACATATTCGGAAGCTATTTTCATTTATTCTTTTATGCTATATTCATTCTGCATGCTTATCTTTATGAACTTAATTTTTATGTGCTCTATATAGACAGTATGCATGTGCGCGCGCACACACACGCACACAATGCATATATAAACTGACCATAATTCTACCCTATAAAACACAGTATGATGGTAATAATAAATAGCAATATATGGTTGCATCCAACCTTCCTCTGGTGCAGGAGTGAGAGATTTGAGGCTCTTCAGATATTGAAATGTCTCTCCCAGCATGCTGCACCACTAGCTCTGCTGGCTAGGGTGAGTCTCTGGATGACCACAGATTCACTAGCCTGCTCTGCAAAAAGGGAAGCCAGGGCTACCTTTCCAACCAAAGGATAATTTATGTTCAATGGGCTTTCTCCCTATTCTTCTATATTGACTCAAAGCAGACCAAATCAGGTCATTAACTGGTAACCTCATGCCTGGACTATTGCAATGCTCTTTATGGGAATTCCTTTGAAGATGAACTGGAAAGTTCAGTTGGTCCAGAACAGGGTACTAGACTGGTAATGATGACTGGCAGATATGATCATATAGAGCCAGCCCTCTACTAATTCCACTGGTTACCAATTGAGGACCTGGCCCAATTCAAGGTGGTAACACTAGTGTTTAAATATCTAAACAGCCTGGGGCCAGGGTATCTAACGGAGCACTTCTTCCCATATGAACCTACCCAGCCACTTAGATCTGCATCTGAGGCCCTTCTGAGGAAGCCCCGTCCTAGGAAATAAGGAGGGTGGCAGAAAGAAGGAAGGCCTTTGCAGGAGTGGCACCCCAACTTTGGAATGAGCTCCCCAGAGAGGTTCACCTGGCACCATCTTTGTACTTTTTCCAGCTCCATGGAAAGACTTTTTGATTCCACCAGTATTTTAATTAATACATTGCTTTCAATGGTATTTATTAGAATGGGATATGTCTTTTATGAAATCATGAGTTCTGGTGGCTGTGCTTTTATTGGTTATTGATAGTGGTGTTTTTATTGTTGCAACCTTTCCAAGGAGCTGTGTGAATAATAGGGCGAGTTAGAAATCAAAGAAATGAACAGAGCAATGGATTGTTGGTGTGTGTGAATAGAAGGATAGATTTTTATACTATTTAGAACCTTTAGGTTATGATGGAATACATAAATAAATAATATTTAACGGAAAGTAAGTAAATACAGATTAGAGGAAATTATAACACAGAGAGACTTCAGCTGATACAGAACATTTCAGCTATTTGTGGTGGAATGGGTGCATGGTTGAAAGCTGAGCCCAGATGCCTCTTCATTTGTTGTTTGACTCTTCCTTGGAGAAAAGCAAGACTTAAAAATAAATGTGAGAAAATATAATAAAGTTGCACTCGCTTGTGAATTAAGATAGCATTTTAGAAGCAGAAGTTTTCCTCTTGAGGCAGTATGACACCCTTCTAGGGTATGAAAAAGCAACAAATGTTATAATTAGCTGTTGTATTTATATGCAGTGCTATTAGTTAACAAGGCTGAAGTTTTGTCAGCCAGGCTAGCTTTCATTTGAGACCCCCCCTCCATTCCTTCCTAATATAAGCATAATGCATTTGAGGAGTGGGAGGAAGCAATGTCAAACTGGTCCCCCTCATGCCATAATAAGAAAGCTTACATTGATTTAACTAAAGCACTTTAGCTAAATCAATTCAGTTCAAGTAGCCAGTGTTCTGCATCATGTTGGCAAGAATTTACTTCTTAACTTTCAAAGGCAGAATGAATTCTTGAGCTTTTTAGGGACATCTGCAAAGCACTTTTACAAAAATGCAAAGAACATTACAAACATGAAAACAGTATCTTGTTCATCCAGGACATCATCCAGGGTCTCAAGGTGACCTGGAGGGTGATAACATACCCCCACTGTCAGGTCTCTTACCCTGTCAAAATGCCTAAGTTTCACCCAGCCTGCCCCTACCGAATCCCCATCTGTGATGCATTCTATCTCACTGCGTCATATCCCTTCCCTGACATATAAAGCCACGCCCCACCTCTCTTTCCCTTCCTGTCCTTTCTAAAAAGGTGATACCCTTCTATGTTCACATTCCAGACTTGCCTTTCATCCCACCAAGTTTCTGTGATTCCCACCAGGTCATATCCTCTTATTCCCAGGACAGCTTCAAGCTCTTCCTGCTTATTACCCATGCTCCTAGCATTGGTGTACATGCACCTCAACTCCTTCCCACCACTTCCTTTCCTTGGAGTTCCCAGCCTCCTCCTTCCTCCCATCCTGATACCTGGCCTTTCTCTGTAGGAGTCCTGTCAGTCCCTGCAGCATCTCTAAAACCCTGCTCCCAGAGCCCTGATCCTCCCCGCACACTTGTCCAGTGCAGACACACTACTGGGGTGTCTGAAGTCCCCCCAGCTCAGTTTTCAGTCTTCTGGACGAAGCTGGCTAGAGCATCTCCAAAGGACCTTTTCCCCATCCTCGTGCGGTGTAACCCGTCCCTTGCCAGAAGTCCATTGGCAAGAAACCGAGTGCCATGGTCAAGGAAACCGAAGCGTTCCTTCCAGCACCACTCCTTAAGCCAGTTGTTCACCTCGGAGGCCCTCCTGTCCCTTTCTGATCCAAATCCTCAGACAGGAAAGATTGACGAGAAGGCCACTTGGGCCTTCAGCTCCTTGAGTTTCTTCCTGAAGGCCTCAAAGTCTCTGGGGGTCCCAACCGCACCCTGCTTGGCCACATCGTTTGTGCCCACATGGATCACCAGGAGTGGCTGGTGACCCCCAGAGTGAACAAGACGCTCCACTCTGTCCTTCACATGCCGGATGTGTGCACCCAGCAGGCAGCAAACCTCCCTTGTCTCCAGGTTGGGGTGGCACACCACCGGCTCAGTGCCCCTCAGCAGGGAGTCCCGAACAACAATCACCCAACACCATGTCTTCCTGGTGGTGGTGGGTGGCTGTGCCCTGGCCCTCGCCTCTCCCGCAGCGGCCCCCTTGCCGCCTAACATCCGAGGCTGGGGGTCCTGCTGGTCCCCCGAGGCCTCATCAGCCCCAGCCTCCCCAGGTGGAGAGAACCTGTTTCCCAGCTCCAGATTGGAGGCCGTGCTGGCCTCCTCCTCCTGTGGGTGACATGCCTCCATGTCTCCACAGCTGCTCCTCCTGTGGCCTCTCCCTCAACCCTCTGTCCAGAGGGGGCCTGCTCCCGGGGGGCCTGGAGGGCTCTCTCAGCCCTCAGGCACCTCACCTCCTCTTCTAGCAGGGACACCATCTTGCACCGAGGGCAAGTGTAACCCTGCCTCTCCTGGGGTAGAAGGGCAGACACGTCACAGCTCTCGCAGCGGAGAGCAACACCCGAGACTCTCGCCAAGGCCATCTCCTGGTCTGCCATCGGTATCCCTTCCGAGACCTTACCTTGGTCCCCTGCCTTGGTCCCCTGCCTTGTCAATTTAAATTTAAATTGGAGGAAAGCACAGTACAGCACAGCACCAAAAAAGAAAAAAGAAAAAAGAAAAAAGAAAAAAGAAAAAAGAAAAAAGAAAAAAAGGAAGGAAGGAAGGAAGGAAGGAAGGAAGGAAGGAAGGAAGGAAGGA